>NC_066871.1:39984376-40284376 GCF_022985175.1 Labeo rohita
AATGGTATTTAATGATTTACAACCTAATTAGCATCCCAAAACTGAACCTTTTATTCAGCAAATAGCACTGATTACAATCACACATCTGATCTTAAAATAAGTTCAAAAGACCATCACAATTTGTTCTGAAACTAAGTCAAACTTTTCAGTTTTCAGTGAGTCTTTTAGTGAATTTGTTCCAACAAAGACAAAATATATAGGAATTTTAAGACAACAGGGAGTTGATAAAACCACATAGGCTTGATGGGATAAATAATAAATAACCCTGAATTGCTACAGAAAAGTGAAAACTAATTGATATATAAATAATATCAAATATGAAAGCAGGGCGATCCAGACCTACAGGTGTAAAGTTTACTGACTACTCAACGGTAAGATCCTGACAGAGGAAAAACTATCAAAGGATGGAAAGACAGTGCCAGTGAAGGTGGTTGTGAATGTGTGTTAGTTACAGGATCAGAGAATGACACCGCTCCTCTGTCATAGTCCAGATTCACTCTCACACGATCAAGATATTTTTTAACAATAAAACCAGACCTTTCATACAGTCCATACTGATCATACTGCACATTCCATACATCAGTGTTATAGAAATCACACCCCCTTTTGTTTGATGCTGTAGTTACTCCAAGACTCCAGCATAAACTCTCTTTAACCTCCACATCCCAGCAGTGTGTTCCTGAGTTAAAACCATCTGAACCCAAAACACAATAATAATCATCAAATCTCTCTGGATTTTTAGGAACGGATTGTTTGTTCTCACTCCAACTTAGACTGATCAGCTCATCAGACAGGAGGAGACGTAGATGAGCCGTATTTGGATCCAGAATCACAGGAGCTGATGAGACACAATCAACAGCTGATTTTATTCTGATGTTCATATAATGATCAAGAGTGAATCGAACACATATTATTATAAATTATGACACTTGTTCTGTTGACCAAACTATCTGATCACTGAAACTGAACTGTAGAGATCTGCTGTATTATTGTAACTGTAAATGTTCACAGATACATGTAATACTAACATCTGTAAATCTTCCCTCATGCATCATTTCCAGTATATGTGTAACAACACAGACTCACTGTTTTGGACGATGTCCTGCATCTTCTTCCAGACTCTGAACGGCAGGTTGCCCAAGTAACGTGGCACATGAATCAAAGCTCCAGAAGGCGTCTGTGGATCCGGCTGTGAGATCTGGACTCTGGAAGAACATTCAGGAGTCAGAACTGCAGTGGATTTGGATCAGAAACAGAGAGACCAGAGACACCAGATCACTCACCTTTTCATTGAGACTGGAAACTCCTGCAGAACAAACACACAAATCAACAACTCAATCAATCAATTTCTGCTTTCATAAAATTACAATTACATGAGTCACATGTAGAATTTAAATTGTACTGTAGTAATTTAATCATCCGAAAACAATTTTTTAGCAATTCAATACTGTAAGTAATGTGACTGTCAGATGTTTTCATTGCACAGCAGATTGATTTAATAATAAAGATTAATAAATACATTCGATATTGAATATTTTATCGATTAGCATTCAGAGCCCATATAAAATCGGCAATTACCTTAACAACTTCTTCATCATCTGCTTCTTCTGCTCCTCTTCCTCCCTCAGTGCAGTGATTGTAGCTTCTTCTTCATCTCTGAGAATCTGACGAAGCTTCTTAAATTCCTTCTTAATCTGACACACTGTGTGCTCAGCTTGAGACTGAAATCAAATCACATTCACTTCAATCATATGATTCAACACCTCACATCATCTATGGTGCAGTAAAACCATGGACACTGAATAGCAACTCCTAATACTAAGGTGAATTGAGTATTTGACTCTTGATTCTTGTTTTCTCACCTTAATGTGTTGAACTGTTTTCTCAAACTCTCCTTTAATGTTTTCTTTTTTGTTGAAGTTTCTCTTGTAAAGACTTTAGGGCTTTATTGAGCTCCTCCTGGAATCAAATAAAATTAGAGGATATAAACCATCAAATTAATATGATATGTCTTTAGAAACACCAACACAATGGCAACATGCTGGACATAATGTTGTAATGTAAATGCAATGATAAAAGCACAAACATGCAGTAGACTGATGACATATGTTACAAACCACTTGAAAATGTTTCATGAAACTGTAATCGATCAAATGTAATTTACAAATAATTAATGCTGTTAAATATGAAGTGTATGCAGCTTGTATTACAAATGTAAGTTAACTAATTAACCCTCCTAGATGGCAACAAAGTTTATGCCAGGTTAACCTGGTTTAGTCCTGGTACTGGGTTTTGAACATGTTCTTTACATATGAAACAAGAGATATTTGAAAAGCATATTGTATTTTCACGCTGCGTCATCAATCGCCCATATTGGCGGCACAGAACGTAAACAATGACACTGAACCAAATGAAACTTGCATATTTTGCTGCTGAAAATGGTCAATTATTGTCATGTTTGGGCTGTACTAATCGGTCGGACCGGGAAAAGCATTTGGAGCCAAACTGAACCAGGATTTCCAGGGCAAGAATCTTGACAACATCCGTGTTTGTTCTCATTATTTCCGGTCAGGTAGGTGAAATATTAGGCTAATATCTTAATTAATACTGCTCGTACACATATCTTTACCAGCTATTAACTTTAGTTTGCCAAAATATTGCACCATTTCCTGTTTACTAAGTCCCTGTCTATATGATTTACCAGCTTCCACATGTGGTTTAGACAGTATAAATTAGCAGAACAACATATTCAGTAGTACATTAACCGTGCAATCCATGCTGTTGTTTACGTCTGAGTATCGCCAGTTTGGCCATGCATCCGGATAACTGACCAAATCGTGATGTAAACGCAAACGCTTTATACAAATAAATGTGTATTGAATTGAACATTTGCATTGCCTAATATGCTGGAACAACTTCACTGATGGGTCTGAAGGTGTGATTGGTGTGTTTCTGTGAATCTCTGCACACTAAACACACAGGCTGTTTGTCCTCCAGACAGAAGAGTTTGAGTTTCTCTCTGTGTAAACTGCAGATCTCCTCAGATCCTGATGAACGCCTCTCATTTCTCTCCTTCAGGAACGACTCACACAAGTTTTTCAACACTGGATTACATGGAGGTGCATCATTTGAGCATCTTCTCCTGCAGACAGGACACTCTTGAGTTTCCTTGATTCTCCAGAACTGTTGAAGACACTCTTTACAGACACTGTGACTACATGATAAAACAACAGGAGCCTTGAAGATTTCATAACACACAGGACAAGAAAGTTCTTCTACAGATAGTGAATCCATTATCACACTTTACAAATAATCCGTCAATAACCACAAGAATCACAAAGATCTGCTGCCTGTCCAAAGTCTTAAAAATCAGATTTCCTTGTTGACTTTGTCTAGAAATTCAGATAAGACAGAAAGCAGTCGAATAATGAGTCAGTCATTTCCTGATACATGTTTTAAGAGGGTAAAGTTTCTGCACTTTTATTACCTTTATGATTGTGTCTTGCATACTTTGACCCTTTGCTGCCTTTTTTGATTCTGAGCTCTAGATGGTTATTTTGTACATTTAAAAATTCATGTCAGCTAGCCTAGCCGCTATTTGTGTCATCATCAATCGTCCAGATTGGCGGCACTGGACATATACAATGCCTCCAAACCGAATGAAACGTATTTTGCTGATTATTGTTGCTGAAAATGGTCAATTATTGACATGTTTTGGGCTGTACTAATTAAATCATCTTAATTAAAACTTCTTGTACGTATCTTTACAAACTATTTTGTCAAAATATCGCACCCTTTCCTGCTTAGTAAGTCCTTCTCTATATGATTTAGCAGCTTCCTCACATTTTTTCCAGTGGTTTAGACAGCAGAAATTAGCAGAACAATGTATTCAGTGGTACATTAACTGTGCAATCCATGCTGCTGTTTACATTCGAGTATTGCCGATACGGCCACACATCCAGGTAACTGACCAAAACATGACATATGTGCAAACCCTTCATTAAAACTCTGTCAGCCACACTGTATTGTGTGCATAGTAACATGCAGAATTCAGCCATAACTTATCAATTATCAATTACGCTGAAGAGCTTTATTTTTACCTCATCAGCTCACTGAATTAATGACAGTTTGTTGAAACCTGCCGACTGACAGTCCCACTTACACTGGCTGGAATAGGTTTTTATTTGTTTTCCCATACAAACATGACAGACGTCTTTGACCTGTGTCTTGCTCTTGCTCTTGCTCTCGGCGCATTTTAAAGACACGGTGTCAAGTCAAAAGGAGTTAACATTTTTAGGATGTGTCCTTTTGTCATTCCATTGCTCTGTGTCTGGTGTTTCTGGAAGACAAAATGTATAGCCTACAGTGTAACTTACTTTTCAACCTAACCTAAGTATGTGTAACTCATCATTCTTCAGCCATTCAAAGGGGTTTAAATCCATCTAAAATGGTTTAAAACTCTGTGGTTTGCTCGCACTGATGTCACAATCACCCATCTGTTAAAATAAGTTTAAGTGATTTGTTCTGAAGCTGACTCAAACCTTGTAAGAGATTTCAGTGAGTGTTTTAGTGAATTTGTTCCAACAAAAACAAAATACATAGGAATTTTAAGACGACAGGGAGTTGATAAAACCACACAGGCTTGATGGGATAAATAGTAAATAACCCTGAACTGCAACAGAAAAGTGAAAACTAATTGATCAATATGAAATATGAAATCCATTATATGGAGAAAAATGCCGAAATGTTTCCCTCAAAAACATTTTCTTTGCGACTGAAGAAAGAAAGACATGAACATCTTGGATGACAAGGGGTGAGTAAATTATTTGTAAATTGTTGTTCTGGAAGTGAACTTCTCCTTTAAGACACTCACATCCATGTCGTAAGAGGGTGGAGTTTACCTTTTGAAGTACTACGTTAATCATTCAGTACTATGGTACTTGTTTGTCAGCTTTATCTTGGCCAACCTCATTTATGCTGAAAAATAAATCACAGATATTATGATTTATTTGATGCTCAAACACGATCATCTACTGAAGTCAGTAGCAAAATTTCACCGCTAGATGTCAGTAAAGCCGCAGCAAAGTCTCCACTGCTCACAACACAAGAACATCAATGACATTCTGTCCTGTAATCGTCTCTAGATTCTATTCTCAGTCGCCTTTGACATTAAACCTTCAGATTAAACAAGTTATATTCTATCAACTGATTTTTAAACATGCAACATTCAGAACATTTTATAAAGGCTATGCAGGACTATTTGAAAATCTCATATCGTCATTAAATAGACAAATGCGTCGACGGGTCTACTCGACAGGTGTTCAGTCAGTGGTCTCTTTATTCTGTAAATTACGCTGCCCATTTGCTTTAGAACACGTGGCTTGCGTCTGCCTTTACCTGGAATGTACTGAAAAAAGTGTGACAACTAGTCAAGATCTTAACAGCATAATTTATTTACATACATTTATACGTTTTGTTATCCAGCACCTCCAGCATGTGTTTGTGGAGATGTTTTACAGTTCCTGCAAACTCTTGTTTATTGCCCATTATGGTCTATACGTCTCAGTGTAATGGCATGTGCGTTTCCTCAGGGCCTGATTCATTGAGATCGATGCTGCTCTTAGGTAAATGGTTGCCTAGGAGACGGACAGGTGCTTTCCATCTTACAGTCCTGAGGGGGAAGCAGGAAGACAAATGTTCTCTTCCGTTCTCCCATCACCCTGGAAACGCCGGAACGCACCCGACCGGACGTCCAGCTCAGCACGCTGGAATTCTCTCAGCGAAGATTACAGTTCATACACGTACAACCAGTGCTGGGTAGATTACGTGCAAAATGTAGTCCGTTGCTAAATTTTGAGTACTTTTTTTGACCCAACGCGTTGATTTAAATGGAATAATGCTGTGCTATATTGATGTAAAAGTACAAAGAATTAATCATTCGCTGTTATGTTAACAACATGAAGTGCATTACACATTACATTACGTCTTAGCTGGTGTTCAAAGGAAACAAAAAAATAAAAAATAAAAATAACGATCAAATTAAAAATATAGTAAAAATAGTATATACAAAAATATGCGTTATTTTCTCTCTTTACCTGCATGTCATTTAACAATAAACCAGCGTCAGAGAACCATTATCCTTCATAGGGAATTTGATTGACAGGTGATCTGACCAATCAACGCCGAAGCTGCCATTTTTCTGACAAACAAACCAGGCAGAAGAGTAGATTTACATTGCCGGACATGAACTTGAAAAATGGCATGTACAGACGTTTTTCCGCGGTTGAAACAAGGTACATTTTGATGTTTATTCATGTTTATTTCGTGTTGTAACTAGTAAAGAGGAAAAGATGATTGAAGTGACACTTGAACTGGCCCTACAGTGATCTGTCACGACATATTAAACAACCACAAAACGGTATTTATTGTTTGAATTTCTTGCAAAATGACAACATTTGAAAATGAGACTTTGTTTCATATCAAAAGTAATCTCACCCAATTGCTACTCAAAACTAGCCCTGGGGTTCCCTGGTAAATTGGCATTTCAGGGGCTAAATATGATGTTATTGGGGTCGATACAACCCGCGGACATCAAAAACAACCTGTGGCAACAGTGTTAAAGGAGCCCAGTTCTGCAGGAAAAACACTGACTTGGCAACACTGGGCGTCAGAGCGTCATGGCTTGTCGGACATAGCAACAGTAATGAAGGAGGGTGGGGCTTTGTGAAGGGTCAATCACCTAAAACTTATTACCTAAAAATCTCAGGTGTTACTTCAAATAAGGTGAAAAACTTTGGGAATCCCTGCATTACACATAAGTAAGAAAAAAATGTGAATTTTGGCATTTGAATGTGTTTGAAAGACAGAAGCCTTCCAAATACACTGTAATACATGGTTAATTAAAGTGTTCATCAGTAGTTGACTCAGTGTTGAAATGAGAAAACACTGAATGTATATAATACATACATTTTAAGAGGGACATTTAAAAGATCAAAAAGAAAAATTAGGAAGAATCAAATTCTGAATAATTTATTGCTATTTTGTTAATATGTAACCATGCAATCCACAAAAGTATCTGTAGTTTTATTAAAAAGTATTTCAAAAAGTAATAAAATCCAATTACAAGTACACTGTAAAAAACAATTTGTTGAGTCAACTTAAAATAATTTGTTACCCAGCTGCCTTAAAATTTTAAGTTCAGTCAACTCAAAAAAGTTTTGTCAGTTTGAAATGTTAAGTTGTACTAAGTGACAACTTAGATATTTGAGTTAATTTAATTTAAATTTTTTAAGGCAGCTGGGTAACAAACCAAAATATGTTTAATCAACTAAAATATCTAAGTTTTCACTTAGTACAACTTAACATTTCAAGTTGACTGAAGACAGAAAGACATGAACATCTTGGATGACAAGGGGGTGAGTACATTATCTATAAATTGTTGTTTTGAAAGTGGACTTCTTTAAATATTAGAAACATGATGAAACAAGGAAGATCTAGGCTTAAAAACTTAAAATTAAGGCTGCAGGTTAACAAATTATTTTAAGTTGACTCAACAAATTGTGTTTTTTTTTTCTTTTTCTTTTTTTTTCTTTTTTACAGTGCACTTAATCTTTTGGAATAGGATTACATCATTTGGATTACATATAATCCCAGTACTCTGTATAACCTACTGCACATTAGAAGTGTACTTCATCAGGTCTATATCATCCCCTTTCTAAAATATAACATTGTTTATGTAAGTGTTCATGTACTGAATTACAGAGGCACGTTTCCAGAATTACTACTGTACGTTAAAGTAGATAATAAGTTATGAAAGCATTATCTGGAAAGTATTTAAAGAGAAATTATTATTTATATTTGTAGACAATACAGAGGCAAAATAAACTCCACCAAATGCTGAAGTAGACAAGTTTATTTATGTAATAATAACGATGGTGTTCATATCAATGGGTAGTAATAAATATGATGTCATAATAATGATGATAATAACTTTAATGTCAGAATAACAAATAGAGTTTTCATCTGAGGCTTGTAGCGATAATAGAAGAGAAAGAAAACACAAACTGATACCGTCACAGATCTGGAGGGCTTCAGAGACACATTTACCTTTCAATATTTCACCTTTAAACCCTTTTTTAAAGATATTTTATCATTTGAATGCTTACAAAAATGAGAAAGAGATAGATTTTTAAAAATCCTTACAAATAAACCTTATCGTTTTAGAACAAAATACAAGATTTTGCAGGGTTGAGGGATAGAGGACACGGGGCTGATATTTACAGCACAGCAGAGATAGAAAAACAACCGTTTACCACGGTAAAACCAGACAGATGCTCTCATTCACTTCTCACACACAGTCCCTTTCCTCCTTCACCCTGGGTGAGACCTTTTCAATAATAGACCTTTGAGGTGCAGTAATGTCTGATGTCAATATAATGAGCGTAGAAGCTTCAGAATTATGAAGTATGATATATGATATGTGTGTGAGCTTACCAGTTTAAGCAGACCCAGATGAATCTTTATGTTTCATGCTGATTTTGAAGGGGAATCTATGGAATTAATTAAAATATAGTGAAATATGCAAAATTAACAAAACAGTTCAATAAACAAACAGAAATGGGATGGAGATGTGTAGAACTTTATGAATAACAAGAACATTTTAACGTAAAACTTTAACTAAAATTTAAAAGAAAAAAAGTTTTCAAAAATAAAAAACAAATCCTAAATATCTTAACTGGTTTTCCAAACCGCTGGGGATTCATCAGGGAACTGCAATGAAAAGCTAATAATTAATTAAAACATAAAAATTTAAATAAAAAATATAAATATTTTGAAAATTAAAACAACATATTCATCTATTAAAAAAGGAAATTTGTATTTGTTTACCTGCATGTATGTGTGTAACCAACATCAGAGAACCACTGACATGTAAATATTTTGTGAAATTAGTCTGAACACATTAAATTGTTCTTTTACCAGATAAAATTCATAAAACCAAATCATAACACTTGGATAAATTCATTAATCTGATTTCACTTTGCATATAAAATGCCTAATGTTTTGCTTGCTAATTCAATGAGTTCAAGTCGAAGTTTTGCAAAAATGTAAATGTGCATATAAAGTATCTTCTCTAATAATTTAATTAGACAAATAAAACAGCTGAATAAAATGACTTAATAACGTCGTACATGCCAAGGGTTTCTGTAGGACGTTAAGAGTTACAATTATAAGAAGCTTAACATACTGTAAAAACAATAAGAGTCAAAGTGAAAGAATACTAATGTATTAGAGTAGAAGCTGAATAAAGCAAGATTTGATTATGATTGGATTTAAAAAAAACAATAAAAATCACATCACACACACTCAGAAACACACACACAGCCCCTACTCTCAACCCCGTCAGCCCGATAATAAATGTTATGTATGTACAAATACAACTACTGTTACACTCTGAACATAATATATCAATACATTCTTGAAAACATGGAAAGGGAAAATGTGCTTTAAAAATTCAAGCCGTTTCCCCAAATAAAATTCTCTGTTTGTTACATCCTATCCCTCCCTCCCGCCCACCCACAGGTGTATCAAACCCCAGAAATACTTCATACAGCTGACAAAATTTACCAAAGAACAGGTTAACAGTCACTGTTTGTGTAAAACATTGTTTAAAGGAAGCATTTAATGTAGGCGTAGATAAACGTGTGGATATATTTGTCATATAGCACTATGATAATTTAATGAATAATATTTTATCTTTTTTTTTTCTCTAAGTTAAATACTAGATGCATCCGTGGTTCGGTTCATTTTGGCTGGAAGTTTGTCCCCTGGTTTAAGAGTAAACATCATAATCTCACACTTTAGTCAAGTGAGTTTCATAAACCGGAAATCACTGATCAACGTCTCTCTCGGCACAGGGTGGGAACGTTTGTTCAGGCGGAGCGCTAAGGTGTAAATGCAAAGCCTTTTTTTTTTTTTTGTTTGCATAAATTGTTGCATAAATATTACGAATGATATATGTAGACATTCATTCTGCTTGTGTTTCATACTTGTGCAGAAATCTACAACCCTTACTTCGCTGAGAAGCATTAACATAAATGCAAATAATGCAAATAAAATACTTTTAAATTAAGGCAAAGTAAATGCATAAATCATTACACTACCATTCAAAAGTCTGTAATTTGTAAGTCTCTTCTGCTCACCAAGGCTGCATTTATTTGATTAAAAACACAGTAAAAACAGTACAATTGTGAAATATTATTACCATTTAAAATAACTGTTTTGTATTTGAATATGTTGTAAAATGTAATTTATTTCTGTAATGCAGTATTGAATTTTAAGTGTGACATGATCCTAAGTGTGCATTTGCTGCTCAAGAAACATTATTATCAATGTTGAAAACAGCTATGCTACTTCATATTTTTGTGGAAACTGTAATGCATTTTATTTTTCAGGATTCTTTCATGAACAGAAAGTTAAAAGTTGAAAACTGTTCTTTTAAATTGTTATAACTTTTCACAATATTGTTTTCACTTTTTAATATCTTTTTTGATCAGATAAATGCAGACTTGGTAAGAAGGTACATTAATTTTAATTATTCCATTCTTCTGAATAGTAGTTTACATAGTAAATAGTCTTAATTCTAATTAAATAAGAGCAACAGAATGAATATCGATGTAAACTATCCATAAAATCATTGTTGTACACCTTTTTCTTCCCGTAAGAGCGGGTGCGGCCATTTGTAAATTTTATGGGATTTGCTTCTCGTTTTGCTGCTTGCAAATTGGTGTGTCTTACCATATTATTTTAATGTATTATCATAATTATAAGCACAGTGGTTTGTAGTGTAAACAGTTTTACTGTTTACTGCATGTTGTTATTCTTGTTATTTCCATATAGTGGCTAATGAACCGGAAGTCTTACTTCCACGTTAAAGAATAAGGTGGAAATAAATTGTAAATCTTAGAGAATTTGCTCTGCCCCCTCTGAACCAACACCCTCACCTCATACTACACCACTGGACAACACTGATCAGTAGTTGACATCTTTAGTTTCAAAGTCCTAACCAGGAACACCACAGGAGGTTGGTCAGCAGCGTGGCCAATCAGCTGAGTTATGACATCAGCCACAGGAAGTGAATGAGCGGCTCCGCCCACACGGTACGAATCGAATCCCTTTAAGCGGTCTGACGACGTCTCTCCACTGGAAGCGGGTGAACAGATGACCAATGAGGACGTGGAAGTGGTGACGCCCATGTGGGAGAGTGATATCCTTTCTGGGAAATGTTGCGAAACGACCAATCACAGCGTGCATGACGACTCCACCCACCGGGACCACATTAGTCGTGCAGCCTTCGGCTTGTTTTGGCTCAACCCCCGTCATATCGCTTCTGATTGGTGGATGATGTTGTGGGCGGGGGCGTAGCTTGAGGATCCCCGCACATAGTCATATCAGCATCAGTTTACTGTCCGTCTCTGAGACGCACACTTCTCTGCTCCATCCATGAACGCTAACATATAGAAAAATAAAATGTTTCTGAATGTGTTTTCTTCTTTCGTCCTCTTCTGTCTGTTTGTATTCTGGTCCTTTATGTTCTCCGATAGCACTTTTCTTCATTCTCCTCTGGTTTTCTTTTCTGATGGTCTTTGCTTTCCTGAAGTGCTCAGTACAGATCTCGCTCTCTCGCATTGTTTTTTCTTTTGCTGTATTTACTGAAAAAGCAAAAGTAGATGGATAAGTATTAATGCAAAGATATTTGTTGTTTTAGATTTTAGAGTGAAACCCACATGCCTTGTGCACTATATTATAAGGATTATAATTTGTATGATGCTTCATGTGAGGAAAAGACTCAAATTGTAGCTGTCACTGACTCTAACCAATACCTTATGCCATCGAACATGGCAAAACACATCAATTTCTAAATATGAATGTGAACATGATAAACATTTCAATGTTTTTGTGGAGAGGCTTATCAATGAAAAAAACTCAGTCCGTTCCTCACACAAAGCTATAACACACAAATAAATAAGCAATAACATCATTTTCAGTGAGGTTTATGAATGAAACCCTGCTTTTCATGTACATTTCATTCATTTTAAGAAAGTTTAACCATTATAACTGGAAAACTGGACAGGGAATATTGAAAAAAAAAGGACACAATATAAAGGAAAGAGACCCCAGCTGATGTAGGCTCTTTATTTTATGTAGACATATTCATGTATTATAGTGAACTTGTATATATAAACATCAAATATTTTCATATGCAAAAAAAAGACCACGTCATATACAGTGTTGAATATATTAAACCAAAGTACTTTTGACAAAACTCTTTAAACAAAATAAATTACATAAAGCTTAAAGAATAAAACATTTCTGACAAACATAAAATCCATTATATATGCGTACTGAAACGTTTAGGAAGAGAATTATATGTTATATAAGTATATACACATATATTTACAACTTTTTTGCTTTTTGTCCTTTTCATTTCTTTTCTTTTTTTAAACTCTAAGTATCTTTTATTTATTTATTTATTTATTTTATTATTATTTTTTTTTTGCGTAAACAGCAGGTAAACATGCTGGTCTGAATGAGTCGAGACCTGAAGACTTCATAGATGTGAGTAATAATCATATCAATCTTTGTGCTGATATGTTGACTTCATAAGCTGCAGAATAATTATATGACACACTAAAATCTCATATGACCCCTCATGTACTTAATAATATTTTAAAACAATAAGCAAATGTCTTATGTATAGTTTACCTTCTGCTGGTACTTTGTACATTAACGTGAGTCGACAGAGTGAAAATAAAAACAAATCACATCTTTCACATATACAGAGGCTCCTTCTGGTTGAACATCATCAGCAGCAGCATTAACAGGTCAAAGCAGAAAAACAAGTGCAGGTGATACAGAGAGGAATACAGAGGGCAGCTGTCTGCTGGAGACTTACATTTACTGTAATTCAGTGCAAAAACATGTCTTATACTGGATTGTAAATGTGATGGAATTTCCTTTCAGAGAAGATGCAACTGAAATTGACGATGCAATTTTTGCACAATGAAAAATGACAAGAACTCTCTCAGAACAGCAAACCCTAGGGATCATAAAAAAAAAAATAATAACAACACATTAAAGCCAGATGTAAACGGGGTTGTACAGACAGCAAATCAAGAACACCCTGCACTTCAGCTGGTAGAAATAAGTTGTTGTAAGTTGTAAGCTGGTAGAAGTATGAATGTGACAGTGACATTAACAGATGCAAAAATCAAAAGTTCTTAAAGATTCTGCTGATATGTTTGTGTGTAAACATTGTTAACTTTGACTACACATTTTAAGCACAAAGGCCCTTTTGCATGAGCCATATCACTCAAAGTTCAGTTTTGACTTAGACCTTAAGGATATAGCCCTAATTTTATAAATCAAATGAAATTTTACAGCATATGGGAGCTGAATTCAGTTCAAAGCATCATAACATGAGCTCAGGGATGTGATCTAGAGTTTCCATCTTAAGCCTTACAAATGTTGCACTACTTAAGGTCTCTATCTATGTTTTGCATTTAAATCAGTGAGGTAGAGACATTCACTCTGAACCGATTTACATTTAATTTATGAATGCATTCAGACTGAAGGTCTGGAGTGGAAAAGGAAGTGTAGGACCTTCTCATGACATCTGATGAAGATAAGTAACTCTCCGCAGACAGCTGCTCTCCTTACATCTCCTTTCCTGTCTCGATGTATTTCTTTATATTTTCCTATCATTCTTTATGCCAGTATGTTTTATGAAGGCAAGACACTACAGATGGACAGAGTAAAAAATTGAGCTAATATATCACTATACATACAGTACATTAAGACTGCTGCATTGTATTACAAGTTTTCAGTAAATCTTAACACTGGTTAAAGCCAGGTTAATTTTTTTGGTTTGATTTTGTTGACATATTAGAGTTAAAGGTTTTTACAGAAGGGATTTTTGACACTCCATAAATTAGAAAGTATAATAAAGAGACAGAAAAACAGCCATTTTTATCATGTTTTTAGGAATAAAATGTAATATATATAAGTATGAATGATATACGAACAAGCACCTCAGAATATAAAAACCTTTAGAATATAGATGGGAATAAAACTGTAAAATTAGGTGTGTGTGAGTGCTGCTAAAGTAGAGAAACAAACCTGTTTTGAAAAATGGTCTTTAAAGATATGTATTGTAATTGAAATCTACAGATGCAAATAGAGAAAGTGCAATAATAAAATCAAGAATAAAACTGTTAAATTTGGCGTATACAAGTACTACTGAATAAATGTTGCCAACGGATAGAAAAAAAAAAAAAACATTTTAGCATGGTTTTAGAAATAAAAGGGTAAATAAATCATTGCAAATGATGAACAAACCCCTCAGTGAAAAAGTTTGGAATTTAGAGAGTGATAAAACTGTAAAATTTGGTGTATGTGAGTGCTGCTAAAATGGAAAAACAAAGCCTTTAGCAAACAAACAACAATAATAAAATTAAGCAAATTATATATGAACAAACACTTCTGTAAAAACCTTCAGAATATAGAAAAGAATAAAACTTTAAAAATTCGGTGTCTGTAAGTGCTCCTGAAGTGGAGGAACAAACTCATTTTGAGAAAACAACCCTTAAAGATATGTAATTGAAAACTACAGATGCAAATAGTTAAAGTGCAATAATAAAAATCAAGCAAAATATATATGAACAAACCCTTCTGTAAAAACCTTCAGAATATAGAGAGGAATAAAACTGTAAAATCTGGTGTTTGTAAGTGCTGCTGAAGTGGAGGAACAAACTCATTTTGAGAAAACAGCCTTTAAAGATATGTAATTGAAAACTACAGATCCAAATAGTTAAGTGCAATAATAAAATCAAGCAAATAATATACAAACAAACCCTTCTGTAAAAACATTCAGAATATAGAAAGGAATAAAACTGTAAAATTTGGTGTTTATAAGTGCTCCTGAAGTGGAGAAACAACATAATTTTTAACAAACAGCCTTTAAAGATCTGCATTATAATTGAAAACTGCAAACGCAAATAGTTAAAGTGCAATAATAAAATCAAGCGAATGACATATGAACAAACCCCTCTGTAAAATCTTTCAGAATATAGATAGGAATAAAACTGTTAAGTTTTGTGTATGTAAGTAAAACATAAGGGGGGAAAAAACTCATTTTGAGAAAACCTAAAGATATATATTGTAATTGAAATCTACAGATGCAAATAAAAACGTGTAGTAAAATAAACACTTAATAAGTGTATTTTGGATGTTTTCTTTCTACCAGTGTGAATTGAACAGTGCTTGAAAAACATTGGTTTTCCCACAGTGTCTTGCCTTAAATCTAACTATTTCTATTGTTTCCATATATCGTTATGTCCACTTAAACCTCTTCATGTATCCGTTTCTTAATTCTAAGATTCTCTGTAAATCTCTTTAAATCTCCCCATGTCTCCTTTTATACTTTAAGTCTAACTTTTTTTATTATTCTTAAAATTCTTTGTATATATCTTTAAATCCCACCATGGGCTAATAAGTTTACTTATACTTTCATGAATTATTTCTCCTTGGTTTTAAAATTCTTTCTCTCTACATATTGCTCCCAAAGTCTCTGTTAGTATTATTTCTGTATATGAAATGATGGTTTAATCTTTTAGATGTTAAAGTACAAGCACTCAGCATTAGTTAGCATGAGCTGAACCTGTTCACTGTGTACAGAGGTAAATCTGTTAGTGCAAACGTGAGAGGACCGAACACATGACTAGTCCTCTCATCTCTGAAACAACATGCATAGAAGCCCTTCAAATAAAATCCCAGCAACTAAACAAGAACAGCTTATTCATACAGCAAACGCACGGTTTCAGACCACAGAGACTAGAATATGCTGGCGATATCTGGTGAGATATAGTCAATCTGGACATCTGCTGGGGTGGTTTTGTATTCAGAAAAAAATTGAAGAAAGTCCTGAGATATTTTTGTCTCATGTCTGAATTCACACTAGCAGCTTATATACATAACAAAATGATCAATAATGAAAAACAAACATCTAATGGACCCATCTGAAAACACCTTTCGTAATTCCGTCCTTGCTTTTGCAGACCAAACACAAATGCAAAAACATTTCCAATGTTAAAAAAATGTCTAAAATCAAAAAGTCAAAAAATCTGACATCAACTTCACATTTATGAGCTGCTCTTCTGATTTTCCCATTGATTTCCACAACGTCCACTTGAGAGAATGTTGTCGGGATGAGGTCATTGGGTGACCTGGAAGCATTTTAGTTTGAAATCGCACTCCGTGTAGCAGAACGAGTCTAGTGGTTTTGTGTGTTAGTTTGCGTAATCAGTGGTTTAGTCTCTCTAGTAGGGCGTGAAGCGGCTGTAGCCTCCTCTGTACAGGCTCGCCTGCAACATCAAAGATGACAGAGCACCAATCAGAGTCAAGCTGGTGGCCACGGCAACGGCGGAATTCCTGCTTCTCAAATTTCCTTCCTTTAGAACTCCAGCACTGATTTAAAGGAATAGTTCACCCAGAAGTGAAAATTGGTTGAAAAGTTACTCTAAAAAATTTTTGGTTTTTTTCCTCCATGGTAACAGATTTGAAGAAATGCAGCATTGCATCACTTGCTTACCAATGGATCCTCTGCAGTGAATAAGTGCCATCAGAATGAGAGTCCAAAACATCACAATAACCCACACCACTCCATTCCATCAATTAAAGTTTGTGAAGCAATAAGTTTTAAGTTGTAAGTAACAAGTTCAACTTTAAACCGTTTTTACCGGAGAAACCAATATCATATTTTACCCGTAAACAACGGTTTTAAGTTAAAAACTTAAACTTCATAATGAATTTGTTTCTTACAAACATGCAGCCAGATGTTAATCAATTGATAGACTGGAGTGGAGTGAATTACTTGTGGATTATTGTGATGGTTTTATCAGCTGTTTGGATTCTCATTCTGATGGCATCCATTCACTGCAGATGATCTGCTGGTGAGCAAGTGATGTAATGCTACATTTCTCCAAATCTGATGAACAAACAGTCTCACCTACATATTGGATGGCCTGAGGGTGAGGAAACTTTCAGCAAATTTTCATTTTTGGGTGAATTTTTCCTTGAAAGGTATATGTGTGTGTTCACAAATGCTGATGAACTCTGAGAACTGATTTAGAAAACTTCTCAAAACTTAAGTTTAATAACTGAGATAAAGGGGTCGTGCTGCCCATGAAGGGTTCGGTGTGCTTTTTTTGGTATATCATTACAGAGTCACTAACTAGCAATTTCACTAACCCTCCATCTGCACGCATTGTGCAGAAATGGCATCGGTCGCCTTTGAAAGCATTATAGACCTCAAACTACGATACATCAAATTAATGCCAATGGTGTTCAAAGGCATGTACAATTATTCTCTTTAAAGTTTAGTGCACGGAAAGCTTGCAGGCGTCGGAGTGAGCAATGGTCTTCGAACACGCCCCGCGATACCGGACCGTACGCGTAATTTACTCCAGAAAGCCGAGACCTTCAAAGGATAATTCTCCCTAATTTAAGGGGGAACCCGCTCGCTGGTCTGGGTGGAAGCCGTCTGCAATTTCATGATGCTGGGAAAACCAGCAAAGAGAATTTAATGCAACCTCAGAGGAACTAATTATTAAAGGAATTTTAAAAGCGAAAAGCTCTCCCATCTCACACCGACGCGTTAATCAGTTATGATGAAAGAGCCAAAAACCAAAGTGCTCTTTCTCTGACAGATGAGGGATCATTTGATTGCTCTGTAAATCAGAGTTCTCAGGTTCTTCCACATCAGTACTCAAACACACACACACACACACATAAATACATATATATAAACGGACAAGTTGGGTCTGTTCCAAAACTTAGTGAGCTCCCCAACTAGACAGCATTCTAATACAACATAGAGGCACTTCGAAAGGAACACAAACCCTTCTAAGAGACTTTTTTTTTTTTTACAACAGATGTACACTGCAAAAAGTTATTTTCTTCCTCAGTATTTTTGTCTTATTTTCTAGAATGATTTTTAGTATTATTGTTTATAGAATTTATTTATTTTTTTGTGCAATTTTACGTTTCTTGATATTGTTCAAGAATTCTACTTAGCTTAAGTTTATTTTTTTTTAGTTTTATATTTACAAGTAAGTTTGAAGTTTTTAACTTATTTATAAGTTTTTGTTTACATAATATTTGTGTGTACACTGTGTATATTTATGATGTATATATAAATATACACACATGCAGTATATATTTAAAAAAAATAAATGTCCATGTAATTCTATGTATATATTTATATTCGTATAATTGGTATTATATATAAATATTTGTAATATTTAAACAATACATTTAAATAACATATTTTTCTTAAATATATACATGCATGTGTGTGTATTTACATATACATAATAAATATATACACAGTACACACAAATATTATGTAAACAAAAACTATTATTTTGGATGTGATTAATCACGATTAATCGTTTGGCAGCAATTTATTTATTTATTTATTTTTAAAGTTTAAGCTAATTTAAGCTTTAACTAATATGTGACCCTGGACCACAAAACCAGTCATAAGTAGCATGGGTATATTTGTAGCAATAGCCAAAAATACATATACATTTTCTTTTATCCAAAAAATCATTAGGATATTAAGTAAAGATCATGTTCCATGAAGATATTTTGTAAATTTGTGTAAATATATCAAAACCTAATTTTTGATTAGTTATATGCATTGCTGAGAACTTCATTTGGACAACTTTAAAGGCGATTTTCTTCATCTTTTTATTTGTTTTTGCAACCCCAGATTCCAGATTTTCAAATAGTTGTATCTTGGCCAAATCTATTGTCCTATTCTGACAAACCATACATCAATGGAAAGCATTTCAAAAAATGTGTTCCAGGTCACATAATACTGATAAAGATGCATATGCTTAAAATGCATAATGACATAAAATAACTAATTTTCTGAAAAACTGGTCAAACTTAAGTGATAAAAATGTCTGCCAATGGGTTAAGAAAAATTTAATTAATTCAAACTGAAATGCAAATTGTTCTCATTTCAAGCATTATTTCACAGAATTAAGATCAATTTCTCATCAAACATCATTTTATCTTCATATTAACCTTTTATTTTAAATAACTTAATTGGAAAACAAGAAAAAAATACTGAGGATGAAAACTGGGTTTTTGCAATGCAATCCCATAATGCACTGCAATATCTATCCAAAATTGTGTAAGGTTGTATCAGGTTAAAAGTACTTCAACTGTGTAGTTCAAAATTGTGCTTTATAGCAGTTTTCAATACAAGAACACAGTCTTTTTGTAAGCGGTAGACAGGCGGCTCACTACATTTTGGAACAGAGCCACTGACGGGGCTTCTCGGCTCCGTGATGGGGTCATTTTTCTCACTGTTGATGAAGAAACAAGGAAGGAAATTTGCAGGGAAGCAGGAATTAAAGAAAAGCGTACAGGCACAGTCTTAATTAAGTAAATGAAGAGAGTCTCAAACAAAGCGTCTTAATTAATGAAAGCTTTTAGCTAGCAGCTGCACCGGGGAACTGTTTACTACTGCTTCTTTTTTTCTTGCTTATTTCGTTTTAATGCGTTTTGCTGACATCCTCGTCGTTGAGAAATTGCATGCATGCCGGAGTGCCAAACAAGAGTCGTTTTCTTTTTTCTTCTTTCTGATAGAGAGAGGTGGTGGGAAATAAACCATCCTCTGTCATCTCCTTGCTTTAGTCGAGTCTGTCCCACGGCACACTGCTGCATGCGTTACATGCTCGTTAATTTAGGGGAAATAGAGAGCAAACGACGCAGCGGAGAAGAGACGAGCTCTCCTCACTCTGACGGCCCATTAGTGCCTTCATCTTTGATGTTAGCTGCAAACGCTAGCTAAAAACAGACATTAACCGACTGACTTCCTCTCGTCAGGGAGCGTGTCATGGAAAAACGACTCACAGAAACACACCTGGCTCATATGCGTTGGACAAAAAAGACAGGAAACTATTCTTAATACAATTCTGACAAAGTGCACAATACATTCATGTGTTGTTTTTGACTCTTCTGGGTTTTATCTTACCATGGTCCCCACGCTGTAGGTGGCTGCCGGGCCAATAGTGTGGTGATATGGGTCAGTAGTTGCATAGACTCTCCCATAACTGCAAAAACAACATGAAACAGCATTTACAACCTATTTTACTTCTGTTATGTGATTCAAATATCCAATCAAAATACACTAGGTGCACTAAAACTATTCTCAATAAGTTTGAAACGTCACCAAACTTGGTTTCAAAAATGTACTCAAACCATATAAATATAAATTAAAGCTAAATAAATAAATAAACAAACATGTGAAATACTAAAACAAACCATGTGTGACCCTGGACCGTAAGTAGTAAGTCGTAAATAGCACGGATGTATCTGTAGCAATAGCCAACAATACATTGTATGGGTCAAAGTTATAGATTTTTCTTTTATGCCAAAAATCATTAGTTTATTAAGTAAAGATCATGTTCCATGAAGATATTTCGTAAATTTCCTACCGTAAATACATCAAAACTTAATTTTTGAGTGCTGTACCAGGTGCGCTACCGAGCAAGTTTACCATGTCAGAAAAGCCATACATATGGAGCTGGTAGTTGATGCAAACATCAAAATGTGAACCAAGCAGTATTACAAAAGTGTTTAGAGGTCATAACATAATCCTGTGCATGAAAGTAAGCCTCGTAATCAAATTTGAGAGATCTAGTGTTCATTTCAGCTGCAAACTGCAGTGAATTGTATGAAGTTTTTGGAGTTTACTCTCTTTCATTGAACCTGTGTTGGAATTTTTGTGGCTTTTTGCATACTGAAACAGCATCAACATTTTTAGACTTGGTGTGAAAGGATTCATAAGAGAGTCAAATTTTGTTTGCTTTTAGCATTTTTTAGTCTGCATAAGGGAACTTTCTACTGAACGGCCTTTATAAACAAAGTGTTTTTATTTTTCTAAGAAATATGTTCAGGTAAATGACAAGAAAAGAGAAGACTGAAGAAAACAAATTAAGCATGAGAGCAAAAGAATGACTGAAAAGAGATAATGAGCGAGGGAAAGAAAGGTGAAGGAGGCAAACGAGGTGCCGCGGGCTTCGTGTCGCTGGTTTGGAACTAATCCTCCACAGGAAGGACAACACGTGTCATTTCCTTTCATTTATATATTGCACATATTCCACTCTCTTCTGCTTCTTCTCCACATACAGCTTGCAAATGAAGGTCTGCAGAGAGCAGATAAGAAAACACAAGCTCTCGGCCGCGGGCAACGGCTCCGGCAGACGAACGGAGGGTGAGAGAGAAAAGGCCAGCTTTACCGTAAGAGATATATACGCTTTAATGTGTGTGTGTGTGTGAGAAACTGGACGTTAAGTGTGCTGACTCAGTCTGGATTGGCAAGAAACCTGCTTTGAAAGCACAACACTGATTTCAGCACAGCGCAAAACATTTCATTAATGTGTGCGATCAGTATATTGTCTTGTTCTCCAGTAAAAAAAAAAATATAAACATACTTTAAAACAGCATAAGCATAAGTTTGCTTGCGAGGCAAAATTGCATATTAAAACCGTGAACTGGTTTCAGTGACAAGTCTTGATTTAAGTTTATTTCTCTTCCTCATTAGCAAATTGCTGCCTCACTCAAACTCGCTATACAGACACAGGCTGTATTTTATTTTCGCCTCATGTGAAATAAAGCTGAAACAAATTAGATGGAAAACTTAAATGAAAATTGAAAAGTCGTTGAAGAGAAATAAGCTCAAGCACTAAAATGACTAAAAATAAAACTGAAATAAATGTAAATTAGAGACATTAAAAAAAAGCTGCAAACAACAGAAATGACAAAAGCACATAAGAAATGTTTTAAAACCTAAACTGAAATTAAAAACAAAAAATGAAAATATAAAAAAAGAAACGAATTATATTAATAGACACTAATAAATGATCAAATTATTCATACATACTGTAACTACACTAAAATAACACAGTTTAAATTGTAAAACAAAAATGTTGAAATAGCAAAACGTGCCAGTGCTATGGAGAATGAGCAGTGACATTTTAAAAAAAGATACATTTAACAATTAAATAAATAATAGGGTCCTATGATTTCCGCAATGTGGAAAACGTGTACAGAATCACGAAATCCAGTCATAAAAACGGAATTTACTGAATAACGCGGAACGTCACGTAATTTGTCAAAGTTTGAATGAATTAATCAAAAGTAGGTCATTACACTTAAATCAAACCGCAGTATGGACTAGTATCTGTAAATATTACGCCACAAAAATACCATTTAAATGTGAATCTTGCATGTTCAGCGTGTCTCTGTTTTAATGAATGGAGCAGACGAGCGGTTTTGTTTACTACACACTGAAGTGCGCCTGAAGCTTGTGGTGATTTCAGCATTTGACTGAAATATCACATACACACAGAAATGTAAAGGTAGACATGGCAACCCGTCACAATAAAAGTCCGGTTTAACTTGAACACATTGTGCCAGAAATATATTACTACTAGTACTACACTACTAAAATGAAACAAACATTATTTTTAGGATATAATCACACAACATATAAATTATGCATGCATTCAAATAATTAAACATGCTAAAACACAGAATTTGATAACAATAAAACATGATGAGAAAAAATAAAACATTTTTTAGGGCCCTAAACATGTCATTTTTGTTAAACCTTCATTAAATTGATGTGAAATTGTATACGTTTCATGATTTTAATTAATTATACATGATCTTTGACCAATAAAATTGAATTTACCATTAAAAAGAAGTTAAGAAAAATTAAAACGGAAAAAACGGAATCCAGAAAAAAAAAAACTGAAAAAAAAAAAACAGAATTTGGGAAAAATTAAAACAGATTTCATAGGGCCCTAAAATAAAAACAATTGATACAATGATAAAATAAATGGTTACATACTAAAATGACTAATCCTAAAATAAAAATAAACACAAATTGAAGCTAAATAGATTTTTTTTTTTTTCAAAAGATCAATTTATCTCAATGAGCTCGTACCTGTCGCTGTACGCTGTAGCCGTCGCAGGCTGAGTATATCTGTACGCCGCATATCCACCCTGAAAACACAAAAATAACAAAAAGATCAACACAAAACAGACAAACAACAACAAAAAGTTTGTCAGCAAACAGCAAAACAATAATCCAATAACAGTAACTGCATAATTTATTCATGCTGCAATCCCACAAAGCCCTAACATTTCAACAATATGAAACTCTTTGTTCAGTTAACTGTGTTTGACATGTTGGGACAACATTTGGGACAATTTTGTTGGTCTGACAAGGGTTTTTATGGCGTTTCAAATTTTTTTAGTATTTGTGACTCAAAATGTTTTGTAAACTGGAAAATATGCATTTCACAGTGTGGGGATTTAGAGAGAAAACTGTTATTTACACTACCGTTCAAAAGTTTGGGGTCAGTACATTTTTATTGTTTCTTTTTTTTTTTTTTTTTTTTTAATTCACCAAGGATGTATTAAGCTAATAATTAAAAGTTTATTAAAAGTTAATAATAAATAATTTACATTGTTATAAAATATTTATATTTTGAATAAACACTGTACTTTTTAAACTTGTTATTCATGAAAGAATCCTGAAAAAAAAATTACAGGTTACAAAAAATATTTGGCAGCAAAACTGTTGATATTATCCAACATTGATCATTCTAATAATAAATCTGCATATTAGAATGATTTCTGAAGGATCATGTGACACTTAAGACTGGAGTAACAGCTGATAAAAATTCAGCTTTTCATCACAGGAATAAATTCTATTTTAATGTATGTTAAAATAAAAAACATTACTTTATATTGTAAAAACATTTTGCAATATTACTGTTTTTTTTTTTTTTTTTTCTATATTTTTAATCAAATAAATGCAGCCTTGATGAGCATAAGAGACTTTTTTTAAAGACTATTACAAGTCTTACTGACCCCAAACTTTTGAACGGTAGTGTATGTCATTTTGTGTAAGCAGTCTGTAATAAAGATGTCACTGATTAATGATACAAATCCGAATGACTTTCTTTTCGGAACCAAAAGGCATATTTTTGCTCAGTTTGGGCTTCTGAATAAGTGTTTTTCCTCCATATTATCACTATATCATACTATATGAGCCATAAAAGCCTGGTGTATCAAATATGATACTCAATAATAAACGCATGCACACTTTTACTTCCGTATTTTGTCTAAAGGTTCAATAAACTGTTCCATTTTTAGAAATGAGACTTTTCTGACTATTATAGGGTTAATTCTGCAGCCCAGTAGCTTCAGAAGTGTGGGTACGATGCCTTCAGATGCCATCTTTATAGGTTTTGAAACACATCTGTCTTGGTTCTTGTTGGTTTCTCTCTAAAACAGAGCAGATTCTGTTGATTTGCCGCTTGTATCATAATCAGCAGAGACTCTGAGGTGGAGTCGAGCTCATTTGTCTGTAGGCAGATCGCTAATAACACACATTAATCAGAGCGTCAGAACGAGAACAGTCGCTGTTTTACATTCTCCGGCCCGACAAACACAGAACGCCCATGAGCGACCGCGAGGCGCCACTGGGAGGCGCTGCAACACACGATAACACTGGTGATTTATATTTGAGATGCTGGAAGGCCTCCATTGATAATGTATGCCGCATTTAAATCGGGCACAGAAAGTTTATTGAGTGGAGAATTTGAGACAGTCAGCACAGAATGGCTTGTACGCTGGCGAAACGAGCACACGGAGACTCTCGAACGCTACGGGAAGGGCTGGGTTTCCCGTCACTCGGAAACAATTCGAATCGGGAGAAGTTTGTGAGTGAAAGCGAAATGAAATCAGGTTAGAGGTTGAGCGGGGGATTGCGAGGTCATGTGACCCCTCCCCTGGGGACAGGAAGTGAGGAGGAGCAGGCGTGGTGAACTTCCTGGGGGACTGTGCTGATTGGAGCCCCCGCCTGCGAACACACGGGGTAATAAATCAGACTGTCAGCACCTCCGGCCCAATACACAGAACATGCCTTTATCAGGACACCGAGAGCCCCGACGCTAAATATAACAGACCACACCGCTGAAGATGAGAGAACAGACAATGAGAGAATAACGAGAGCACAAAACGTGGGGGAGGAATGAGAAGAGAGGAGAGGAGAGAAGATCAGAAGAGAAAAGGAAAAGAAACAGAAGAAAGATAGAAAATAAAAAGAAGCAAAGTGAAATTTGAAAAGCAAGAAAGAAACGGTAGAGAAAGAACGAAAAATTTAAGAAAACAAAAAGGAAAGAAGAAGAGAAAAAGAAAAGAGTGAAGAAAAAGAGAAAAGACAGAAAAGGAACAGAACATGAAAAAGAGAAAAGGATAAAATAAAGACAAAAAAGAAAATAAGAAAAAGAAAGCAACAAAGAAAAAAGAAAAGAGAAGAGAAAAAGAGATGAGATGAGGGAAAAACGGCAGGAAAAGAAACAGAAGAGAAGAAAAGATTGAAAAAACTAAGAATAAGAGAAAAGAAAAGACGATAGACAGACAAGAGAATGGGAGAGAGAGGCGTACTGTATGTGTGAATGTGTTTGTGCACCTGCGGGTCACTGTGGGTCAGTGTGTCATTATCAGGGTGACACAGATGTGAAACACCTTACAGATGTGTGTGTGTGTGTGTGTGTGTGTGTGTGTGTGTTTGTGTGAGAGAAGAGCAGCGCCGGAGGGAAGATGAATCCGTTTATCTGAAGTCGCTTCACCTTATCAGTGACTCACTGCAGACCAACCACAAAACGCTCACTACTGAGGGTCCACAGCCTCCAATGAACAAACCACTCAAGCACACACGCGCACACACACAAATGTCCCTTCGTCAATGTAAGCTCATCTTTTTCACCTGTTTTATCGCCCAGTTGAAGCTTTTTTTTTTTTTTTTTTTACTCATTTATTGGCCACAAAGAGTATATTTTTCACAATTTTCCCCTTATTTTCACCCATTTTACTGTCACCAAATGTAACTTTTTCCACAATTTCTTATTATTTTGACCAGTTTTATTGGCTGGTAAATGTAATTTATTTGATCATTCTTTTCTTATTTTAACCAATTTTATTGCCCACCAAATATATATTTTTCCCTACCGCTTTATGCTCTTTTTTAACAGTTTTATTGGCCAATAAATGTTTTTTTTTTTACCCATTTTATTGCCCACCAATTTTTTTTTGTTCCTTATTTTGCCCCCTTTTTGGCCAACTACTGAATTTTAATTGAACACCACTTTTTACTGTCCACTAAATATTTTTTTCTCCTTTTTACTCATTTCATTGGCCACCAAAAGTATTTTTCCCACTGCTTTTTGTTCTTATTTTTAAGTTTTACTAGCCACCAATAAAAAAAAAAAAAATCTTTATTTTTACCCATTTTATTGCTCACCAAATGTATCTTTTTCAGTTTCTTCTTTTTACTACATTTATTGGCTAGTAAATGTAATTTATTTTATTCTTTTCTTTTTATACATTTTATTGCCCACCAAATCTATTTTTTTCCCACTGCTTTATGTTCTTATGTCAATGGTTTTATTTTATTTATTTTATTTTTACACATTTTATTGCCAAATGTAACTTCCAGAGTTTCTTCTTATTTTTACCCATTTTACTGGCTAGTACATGTCGTTTGTTCATATGTTAATTTATTTATTCATGAATTACCATTCTTTCATATTTTTACCAATTTTATTGCCCACCAAATCTTTTTTTTTTCTTTTTCATTATTTTGCCCCCCTTTGTGGCCAGCAAATGTAATTTATTACAGTTATTTTTCTTATTTTTACAAATTTTACTGGCCACTGTATATATTTTGTTCCCCACTTTCCCCCTTCTTTTTACCCATTTTAATGCCCACCAAATGTAACATTTTCACAGTTTCTTCTTCTTTTTACTAATTTTATTGGTTAGCAAGTGTCTTTTTTTTTTTTTTTTACCGATACCAAATGTATTTCCCCTCTAATTTATTTTACCAATTGTATTGACCAACAGAAGCCTTTTTTCTTTTTTTTTTCTTTTTTTTTTTACTGGCAACTAAATGTATTTTGTTGAAGGTTTTTTTAATCCACTTTATTGGCCACCAACGTTTTTACCTTAATTTTCACTCCTTTTTGGTGAAAAAATAGGCACACTAAACTGTAGTGAAATTTGTTCAGTTTTCAGCATTTTACGACATACTGCTGTTTACGCAAATCATGTTTTCAATTTCTGTTCCTTTTTTCAAACTGTAAAAAAGCCAAGGTCCAAAATGACGGGTTCGACTCCCAGTGAATGCATGAACTGATAAAACGTATACCTTAATTGCAATGCAGTTTGCTTTGGATAAACGCACAAATGTTTTGGAGTTATAAAAGCATGATTTTGTGTGTGTGCGTACTGAAGTTGGAGGACATGGAGATCGCTTTGCTCCTTTGCCAAACTGTGAGTTTGTGGTGACTGAAGGGAATCTAGAATTGGGTTGTCAGGTTTCCTGGCACAAGCGAGGCGTCACTTAATCGACGCCAGAGATCCTGGACTGGAATTACACTCTGCTCTCTTCCCACAAGAAACAAAAGTTACTCACGTAGATTTCCGCGCCGTAGAATCCGTCCTGATACACCACCCTGTAATAGACAGACACAATGAGAGCGTTTTAACAGCACCAATCACAGATATGAGCATGAAAACTGCTGCATCAGGAATAAAATCATGTGACTAGGAGAAATAAATGACTTTGGTGCAGAGAGATGCAGCTGAAAACCACTGCTATGAAGCAGGACAACATCACATCCAAATACAGCTGTCAACTGATCATTTTAATTTCATTAATTATGTAGCAGTTGATTTAATTACTATTGCACAGATCAATATTTGCTCAAAAAACCTGAAATGCAAATGAGCGAGTGAGTGGTGAAGCAGGTGAGACTCACGCGCCATACGCCGGGATGGGTGGAGGAGGAGGAGCCGTACGGAAGGTGTTGTAAACGGCACGACCTCTGCCCCGCAGATGAGCGCCTCTGTACGCCACCGTCCCTCCTGCCGCGGGATACGGGAAACCAGTCACTGCAAACAGAGCACAAACCTCAGCAACTCCTGTTCAATGGTGTTTATAACTCTATAACACAATAAGAGAATCAAAATACACAGAGAATCTGAGTGCTGCTTGCATATACAAAACTCATGTTGATAGGGTATTTTGTGCATTTGCTAGGTGGTCTCTTCCTTCTTACACCCTCAAGTCTCTGTGATCTTGTCTCTTTTTTCACCTGTTTTATTTTTCTTATTTTTACCTATATTATTGGCTATCAAAAGTATCTCGGCAAAGTATTTCGTATACCATTCTTTTCTTATTTTTACCAATATTACTCACCAATCATTTTTTTCTACATTTTTTATTCCTTTTTTCTTTTAAAAATTGTATTGGCCAACAAAAGTATTTTTATACCATGCACATTTTATACTATTTCTGTTCTTACTTTTATCCAAAACATAGCTAACAATTTCTTTTTTATTTTATTCTTTTTTTTTTTTTATTTTATCAAAATTATTTTTATACCATTATTATACCATTATATCTTTTTCTTTCTTTCTTTCTTTCTAAACACTGTTTGTTTGTTTATTTATTTATATTTGGCTAGCAAATGTATTTTGTTTACCATTCTTTTCTTATTTTTACCAATTTAAATTATTAAATTACATTAAATTATTTTTTCCCACTTTTTTTCTTTCAACAATTTTATTGGCCAACAAATTATTTTTTATTATTTTTACCCAATATATTAGCTAAAAATTAAAATATATTAGCTTTTTTATTTTATTCTTTTTTTTTTTTTTATTTTATCAAAATTTTTATACCTTTTATACCCCCCCCGTTTTTAACCATTTTATTGTCCTACAAATGTACAAGTTTTATTGACCAATTAATGCCCCCCCCCCCTTTTAACAATTTTATTGACCAAAAAAGTTTTAACAATTTTTTTCTTATTTTTACCCAATATATTAGCCAACAAAAGTATTTTTTTTCCTTTTTCTTTTTTCAACCAATTTTATTGTACAACAAACATATTTTTATTTTTTAATATTATTTTTACCCAATATATTAGCCAACAAAAGTATTTTTTCCTTTTTTTTTTTAACCAACAAAAGTATTTTTATACCATGTTTTTTATTATTTCTACCCAATATATTAGCCAACAAAGTTTTTTTTCCCTTTTTCTTTTTTTAAACCAATTTTATTGACCAACAAAAGTATTTTATACCATGTTTTTCTTATTTTTACCCATTATACTGGCCATTTATAGTTAACATTTTTCCTTATTTTTATTCATTTTACTGGCGACCAAATGTTTTTAGTTTGTGTTTATAAAAATCTGTTTGACTAGCCATACAGTACAATGTTTATTAGGTTGATATCAAGATGGTTTAATTCTTCACAAAAATGTCTGAGTTTACCAGGACTCATCAATGAATCACAAAACAAAAGAACAAAACAGAATTAGGATCACTTTACTCCCTTTTTTTGTATCTGTCCAACAATAATGTAACATATAATTATTATAGAATTTTCTATAACAAGGTAAGAATTGAACAATATTGTTCAACTCCTCAAAAGCATCTCTCTGCTTATGCTGCTGCTGTACAGGCATCCGTGTCGTTTGATATATGTAAATGAAGCTGATAATGAGCAGGCGATAGGCTACACTGCCTCAATAAAAACACATTCATCAAACCAGCTGACATGCTGTGGCACAAAACACCAGAAAAAAAGAGAGAAAGACATAAAAACACACACAGTCAGTGAAAGGACAGTTAGTCCAGTTCTGAAGGACTCGTAAGCAGCCGCTCAGCCGTTTGATGGCATTTAATGCTTCTTGTTGTGAGGAGTTGGAGTGAGTAATCCACATGCGGGGGAATAGACGCAGATTAATCAAATCAACGGCAAGTGCTTCGTTATCTCCTTAACGTGCCGAGTAACAATGAGAGAGCTCATCTACACTCATTAAGACACTTCAGACCGGATCAGTCCAGACTCACAGAAACTATACGAAAGCTTAAAGAAAGAGATCTGCAAAAATGTGTCATCATTTACTCCTTTAGGTGCTTTTTATTAGCTTTTAGGAGCTTAAAAGTGTGTTTTTATTGTGTGTGTGCGTGTGTTGCAGAATAAATGACAGGATTGATGGCAATGTTCCTGATATACATCAAGTTTATTTATTGTGATTCTCACTGTAAAAGTGTATGTAAAAGTATTTTAATAAGAGCCAAGTTGGGCATTATCACTACGAGCGCTGCTGTTCTGCATTCGTCAAAGTCATCTGAACAGATCTTCAGCGTCTACGTTTCCATCAGCAGTGCCAAACACACAGAGAGCGATCGCGGCAGCGGAGCAACTGATCCAGAGAGGATACTCTCTGAGCTCATTACCTCACACTCATCACTAGAGGCTCATGGGAAGGTTTGGGTTGCAAACAACAAAGAAGAATGAAGAATCTGGCGCCACAAAGGCTTCCATCAGCGCACATCACCTTACAATACTCCCAAACACACACAAAAAAAAACCTCAATAAAACACACCTGCATGTGACCTCATAATACACACACAAAAACACACACACACACACACACACACAAGTGATGCCTGCAGACGTTGCTCCTTACTGTAACAAATGCAGACAGTGACCAGAGACTGTCAAACCACAAACAAGACAAAAGCAGTAATTAGTATTAGCTCTAATAAATAGTATATAACAGTAAATTAATTACATTTGTTATTATAAGCAATTATACAGTCGAAGCCAAAAGTTTACACACACCTTGCAGAATCTGCAAAATGTTAATTATTTTACCCAAATAAGAGGGATCATACAAAACGCATGTCATTTTTTATTTAGTACTGACCTGAGTAAGATGTTTAACGTAAAAGAAGTTTTAGTACACAAGAGAAAATAATAGCTGAATTTATTAAAAATGTCCCCCTTCAAAAACATACACTAGATACTCAATACTGTGCTGTTACCTGAATGATCCACAGATGTTTTAATAAGAGCCACTTTTTGCAGATTCTGCAAGGTGTATATAAACTTTTGACCTAGTATATAAAAGTAAATTAATTACACTAATTATTAAAAGTAATTATATGACTAATATGCTGTCCTTATGATACTCCTATTATGATTTGATGATGCTTCTTGTCCAGAACAGATTGATAAGCGAGAGTAGATATGATGACGTAATTTCCTTGATGATGGGAACACTTTTCCTGAGCATGTTAGCGGCAGACTGATGTCTGTGATGCTGAGCGCAGGCTGACAGCCAAATGCTGAACATATGCTGACGTTTAGTCCTGATAAAGCATGTCTCAGCAGCAGACGAGGGAACACACACCCCGGAGAAGAGCCACGGTATTTAGAGGGTCGAGTGTAACGGTGGAGCTCTGAGACTGACCCTAAACTTCCTCATGATGAAACAGTAGCTGCTCATCTTCATACAGACAGCAGTAAAGACAGAGAAACCCCCCCACGAGTGTGTGTGTCGCTGCTCTATTACACTGCCAGAATCGCTCACCCAAGCGCTTTCATTCTGCTACACGAAAGCTAATCTGAGGCACTCGCTAAATCCATCCATAGTACAGACAATCTGATAAGTGTGACTGGACGCTTCTCTCCTCACACACACAGACATCACACACTCTCTAGTTCACTCACTTTATACTGTCTACAGTAACAAAAAAAGACTGAAAAAGGTTTTAAAAATCATATAATAGTATTACCATAGTATTCTCTAAAGTGCTCTCAAGTACCATAGATTTACATTCTATCTATCTATTGATCGTTATCTGGATCTGCAACCCCGTATGTTGTGGTGAATTAGCTGTCAGTGTTGTGTGTTAGCATATAGTTCTGCTGAGCTCTAATGTCATTTCATTTTCCTTATGAAAGACTTTTACAGTCATCGAGACTCGAGGGCAAATCAGAATGAACTCAAAACAGAGTGCGCGAAACGAACTAAAGCCAATTACTCCGCGCCAAATTCTTCATTTGTGCCACCGAAGACTTTTAAAAGAAATGTGATCCGTGACTGCTAATCAAATGGAGCCCAGAGCTAACTAGCAGCGCTAATGATACGACCACCATCTGACTGCCATAAATTACAGCAGCGGTTATGCCGTGTTCAACAGCCTGTGCCTTTATTGGGAATGGAAACCAACGTGGCATCGAGTTTCGCTAATATCACGCTAGCGTGAGTCGTTTTATTGGTGCCGCTGGATTGGCGGTTGAGGAGTGCAAACGCAGCGCTCTCGGCTTCACGTCCATAAAGTGGGAAATCACTGACATCAGCACTGCGCCTCTGAGCGAGACATTTAACCCCGCATCGGCCCGGACGGGACCGAGCCCCTAATACATCTGCAGTGAGTCAATAACAACACAAACATGACAAACATCACTACTGCTGATCACACCTCTGCACTAATGTGTGTGTGTCTTCCTGCAGCGTTTAAATGATGCCATCTATTACCCTAACAACACCCTAGCAACCAGTCAGAACACTTGACAATGGGATAGAAACGCCTTAACCATTTACTGTATCTATCTACCATCCATCCATCCACCCATCTATTACAGTAGCAACCGGTAAGAACACCTTAGTAACCAGTCAAGGCACCCTAACAACACCCTGGCAACCACTCAGAACACTTAATCACCAGAATAGCAACAACACAAAAATGATTTATCTATCAAACATCCATCCATTTGTCTGTCCATCTATTATTCTAGCAACTAGTGATTACACACTTTCAACATCCTGGCAACCAATCAGAACACTTTAGCACTGGAATATCAACACCCTGACAACCATTTATCTCTCTATGATCCATCAATCCATCTATTATTCTAGAAACCAGTCAGAACACTTTAGAAACCAGTCAGAACACCCTAGGAAAACCCTGGCAACAAATCAGAACACTTTAGTACCAGAATAGCAGTACCTTGACAACCTCTTATCCATCTATCTATCATTCTAGTAACCAGTCAGAGAACACTATCAACACCCTGGCAACCAGACAGAACACTTTAGCACCGGAATAGCTACGTCATGACAACCATTTATCTATCTATCATCCATCTATTATTCCAGCAACCAGTCAAAGCACCCTAGCAACACCCTGACAACTAGCCAGAACACTTTAGCACCAGAATAGCAACACCATGACAACTATTTATCTATCTACCATCCATCCATTTACCATTACAGAACTACTCAGAGCACCCTAGCAACACACTGGCAACAAATCTGAACACTTTAGCACCAGAATTGCAACACCTTGACAGCCATTTATCTATCTATCACCCATCTATCCATCTATTATTCTAGCAACCAGTCAGAACACCTTAGCAACACCCAGGCAACCAATCAGAACACTTTAGCACCTGAATAGCAACACCTTGACAACCATTTATCTATCTGTCATCAATCTATCCATCTATAATTCTTGCAACCAGTCAGAGCATTCTAGCAACACCCAGGCAACCAGTCAGAACACTTTAGCACCAGAATAGCAACACCTTGACAACCATTTATCTATCTACCATCCATCCATCTACCATTATAGCAACTACTCGGAGCACCCTAGCAACACCCTGGCAACCAGTCAGAACACTTTAACAACCAGTCAGAACACCCTAGGAATACCCTGGCAACAAATCAGAACACTTTAGTACCAGAATAGCAATACCTTGACAACCATTTATCCATCTATCACCCATCTATCTATCATCCTAGTAATCAGTGAGAGAACACTAGCAACACCCTGGCAACCAAACATAACACTTTAGCACCAGAATAGCAACACCTTGACAACCATTTATCAATCTATCACCCATCTATCCATCTATTATTCTAGCAACCAGTCAGAACACCTTAGCAACACCCTGGCAACCAGTCAGAAAACTTTAGACCGGAATAGCAACATCATGACAACCATTTATCTATTTACCATCCATCCATCCATCCATCCATCCATCCATCCATCCATCCATGGCAAAACCCTGGCAACCAGTCTGGACACTTGCATAACAACTGCATAACAACATACATCATCACAAGTATTTATCTAACCCTAGCAGCGATTTAGAACAAACTAACAACACCCTAACAACCAGTCAGCACACCCTAGCAACACCCTAACAACCAGTTAGAACAACCTGTCAACATCCTAGCAACCAGTCAGAACACTATAGCAACTGGATAGCAATGCCACTGCAACCATTCATCTGTCCATCATTTTTGTGTAAACAGGTGTGTGAGACGACAGAATAGAGCGAGTCTCTTCCTCACCTGCGTAAAGCTCTGGTCCGTACACAGCTCCTACCACCGGATTGAGTTTCCAGCCTGCAGAAACAAAGGACAGACATGAGTGTGAGCGGATCCCGCATCACTTGGTCAAACGCGTAACAGAGAGCAGCTCTTACTGTTTGTGTATGGGTTTACTACTTTCTTATTCGTCATCACTCTTGCCGTGGCGTTGTTCACCTGAGAGAGAGAGAGAGAGAGAGAGAGAGAGATGTGAGCACACCGCAGAAACATACATAAACACATGCATACGAATACTGCATTCATGCAAACATGCGAGTAATACCCCTCTGCTCTTCCTGTAATCACCCACAATGCATCTCTTTTGTTCTGAGCCATGCATACCACACTTTACAGTAAGTGTTATTATATTCACTTACTTTGCTCAATTTCTGAAGTTTTTGGTGTTTATGATTTAATAAATGGTTTGAATTGATAACATACACAAGCAATGGACATGACCCTTCATGAACGACAAAAGTAACCAACACTTTGATCTGAAACACAAGTGTGTTTTAATACAGTTGTACATTAACCAATAAAAGATGGTGGAAAATAATGAATACAATAATTCAGCTATTTTATTTAACAGATTCAGCTGTACATCCAACAGATTCAACTGACTCTGAGAGAGAGAGAGAGAGAAAATATATATATAATATGATATATAATATAATATAATAATTATATACAATGAATACTATATAATTACTCTTTAAAAATAATTACAATTAAAATTAATTGAAATATTGTAATTCAAATGAGATCTTTGGGGGAAATGTTTAATGATTTATAAATATTTTACAGATTTAGCTTTTATATATATTTTCATTAAAAAAAAAACACAAATAATATAAAAGCAATACTTAAAATTAAATTATACTAAATTACACTAATTTAAATGATTTAAAATTAAATGATAAATATTTATAGAAATATATAAATATTTTACAGATTCAGCTTATATAATATACAGCTTAATATAATATAATATAATGTAATATAATATAATATAATATAATATAATATAATATAATATAATATAATATAATATAATATAATAAATATAATACAAAAATAATTACACTTATTTAATTCATTTAGCTATTTCTCATTTTGCTATTTCTATACTTACAATCAGCTTCAGATCCAATAGAAATATTCTGGTAATTTTCTAGAAATATAATACATAACATAACATAACATAACATAACATAACATAACATATAACATAATATAACATAACATAACATAAAACATATAATACATGTTAAATTAATACTAAATCAATAACACTTACATAAATATTAAATACATTTTTTTACTGTATAGTCTTGAGAATGAGATTTTTGGCATTACAGTAATTAAGGGGAATTTTTTTTTTTTTTTTAAACATTAATTAAACTCGTCACAATAAATGTAAAAATTCTAAGACAGGCTTCATTTATACAAAAATATACAAAATATAATTTCCTTTTCTTTCTTTTTATCATGTGGTGAATTATGACCTGAAGATATTTCTTTTGTGACAGCAACTGTCAATAGAGCATACGTTGTATTTAACCCAGAATATTTCTTTTGGACATCCCAAACACACAAAAACTCAGACAGGTATCGTGCAGATGCTGGGGTATCTTAGGATGAAAACAGGAAATGAGGTCAGCAGGCAGGAAAGGAGGAAGGAGAGAAGGGGAAAAGGAAAGCACCTCGATCTTACGTCCTTCTACGATTGTACCGTTTAGTTTCTCCCGTGCGCGATCTGCGTCTGTGCTCGTTTCAAAAGTTACAAAGCCAAAGCCCTGCAGACGCATGGAGTGAAGCAGGAGGAGAGAAAGAGAGAAACAGCATTGAAGGGGTTTGGAGAAAGTCAGGAGCCCACGAGAGGAAGAACATGATCAGGAGGGTTACAGAGACACATTACAGTAAAACAGCAGCAGAGAAAGCAGCAGATGCACAGTCTGTGTGAAGAGATTCATTCAGCTCATGTTAGTGACAGAAAGAACATTTAATACCTTTAAACCTCTTTCAGAATGTCACATGTGTGAAATGTCACTTTATTCAGAGTTTTAAAAGAGACTAAAAAAGCTTTAAACCGAGTCAGTTCACTCGACGGCACATTCTTAACATATTCCACCAATATTTTTAGTCAAGCATTCAAAACTCCTACTTAAGGAAGGCTGCAATCTACGAAACTGTTTGTCGAAATTGCATATTAATAACACATTTCAAATCAGGGATAAAGTATGATAATAATATCAGCAAACTGTGCAAATTAAGCACAATTTTCAAACACTAAAATATGTCAAATTTAATGTAAAAAGTACAATTTAAAGGTACATAGTAAAAAAAAAAATAATAATAATATGTACAGTATATGTTAAATATACTGTTATGTGTAATTTATATAGAAATTAGTTACTGAATGATAATTTTTCTATCTCTTATAGTTAGAATACAATTTGTTATTTTTTTTTTAATTTATTAATTTATTAAAAATATTCATATATATATATTCATATATATATATATATATATATATATATATATATATATATTTATTTTAAAAAGTATATTATGTGTAATTTATATATAAATTATTTAATGATCATTTATTCTAATTTATTTTATAGTAATATATTTAAAGTATTATAATTTACAATTTCATTAAAAATTGTAATAAAAATATAATTTATATATATATATATATATACATAAATACATTTCACATCTTAAACAATTTTAAATTACACAAAAAATACATAAAGTAAATATATTGTTTATATATAAATTACTATATAATATTTTATTTCTGGTTAAAAACTGTTTGATTGAGTTTTTTCAGTAAATAAAAAAAAAAAAAACGAACTAACTATATATATATATATATATATATATATATATATACACATACATAATTCATTATTTGATTTAATATTCAAATATATCATATGACATTTCTAATGCAACATATTTTATCATACTGTCTGCCTCAACCCATGGTCTAATAAGTGGTTCAGTGCTGTAGTGTAAAAAATGGTTTGGTGTCATCATGACACACTGTCCAATAGGAGTGAAGAGGGGGTGGGGCTACAGATGATGGACCGAAGCTGTTTGGCTAATACAGGATGAGCTACTGGCAGCTCGAGGGGTGGGTTTATATCAGACAGGAACTTCATCTAAATATCTCAGTAAGAGAGATAAAGGAATAAACGGAGGGCCGCACGAGTCCTGTGGACATCTCACACGCCTGCATCTGCTCTGTTTTATCACGCTATAATGAGCTTACACAGAGGCCTAAAACACAGCTCATTTTTCAAAAGGGACAAACATATTGAATGCAAATTGCTGCTGCTTAGAAAATAGATTGTTTATTAATGGGCCGGTGGCTTCATTATACAGCAACGCTGGAGGTGGGGACAGCTAGGCATCATGGGTAATGGGCTTTGTAGGGCACACTGCAGTGAACGCTTGTCATCTTCATCTTATCTAGCTGTGGGGGACGGAGGACACGATTACACACCAAACACTCACTGCTGACAGACAGAAACACTGCCATGTTCACTCCAGCATACACCTGTTTGCGGTCAGAGAGGGAACTCAAACATTATAGTCAACATTAAAGCATCAGCTCGATATGTCATGATTGCAACTTGATATCACTTTTGAAAAGTCTCTGTGAACAATATTCCTGTTAGAGACCCCATATAAAACTTTATGGTTAAACAGGGTTAAAGCTTCAATCAGTAGATAGCTGTACGGGAGACTGGGGCTAGTTGACACAATAAAACCACACTGACATACTTTAAGAGTCTCTATGTATTTCATCAGTTAAAATCTTGGTTAAGAACTTTTAGTATTACTTATATGTTTTTTATTCTTTTATTTTATTTTCAGTATTCAGTATTTTATTTTATTTTTTTTTTTGTATTTTTTTTAATCTGCTTATTATTTATTTACTTTTTTTTAAATATGTATTTATGTATTTATTTATTTATTTATTTATTTATTTTTAATATTACTACTCAGGTTTAATTAAAAAAGCGTCCAGTTTTACTTACTTACATATTTATTTATTTATTTATTTATTTATTTATTTATTTATTTATTTATTTATTTATTTATTTATTTGTTATTTATTATTGTTTGTAATTTTTAATTAACTTTGTCTAGTTAAAATTTTTCATCTAATATTTACATTTTATTTTTTTTTTGTTCATATTTATAATTTATTAGTTTTATTTGAATGAACGAAAATGTATTTATTTATTTATTTATTCATTTATTGTTACTCATTAAGAGTAACTACATAATGAAACTGCAATCATTTCAATTGCATAACCTATAATATAGGTAATTTATTATTTAATATTATTTCATTGATTAAAATCTACTGTAAATTAAAAAAAAAAGATATTTCAATGTTATTAGTATGACATTTAGTATATTATTTTAGTATGTTTGATATTTTAGTTTTTTTTTTTTTTCATTTTCCCAACAATTTAAATTCTATGCACTATTATAGATTTATTAATCAATATATATATATTTAAATTTTAAATAGTTTTCATTTTATTTATTTATTTATGTTTAATTTACTATTCAGGTTCAACACTTTTTTTTAGAATTTCTAATAATTTATATTATATACAATATATATTACATATTAGCTTTATTCCAAATAAAAGTAAGTTGTTTTTTTTTTTATTATTATTATTATTATTATTATTATTACGTTTTAGTTAAAGTTAATAACCCTGTCTGAAAAGGTATGAAATACCCTGTAACAAACTGTTTTTGGATGGTTCCCATTTCCCATGCGACAACATGTCCCTACAGGTCAATGATCGACACATATCGTTATTTTTAGGCAGTGGTTGAAATATTTATTTTTTTTTATTTTTAAGTACTTTCTATTACAAGAAATAATAATAATACTAATTTTGACGTGACTAATACTGAAGTGAACATTAGCGGCTCTGTAGTTTGTGCTTTATTCTATCTTTGGTCTGAACAAACAGTGGATCAGTGTGAAGACCTCTATCCTGAACCAGCGCTCTGATTATGTGCACTGCCGTGTCTGTTTTGTTCTTTGACTTTATAGTCTTTAATCTGACTCGAGGAAGATCAAACCGGCGTCTCTAAGCCAATAAAGAGTTCAGAAGAGAACGTGAAAGATCGCGGCTACACAAACACAGAGAAGAAGAAAGCAAGCGTCATTCATACCTTTGATCCTCTTTCATTAAAGATAATCTCCACGTCTAAGATCTTCCCAAATTGCTGCAGAAAAGGAGAGCGAGAGACACAGAGAGCGAGGGAGAGAAAAGCAAGATGAAGACGGGAATGAGAGAGAGATAAATCGATTAGGAGCCTCTGTGTCCATGAGAAAGTGGGGCTCGAAACCTGGGATGAAATAATAACATCACACATCCGGCAAACTGGAAATTACATAACACACAGGACATGTTAGATGCTTCCCACTGCAGGCTTCATAAAACAACTTTTCCAGAGTTTAGATTGTGAAAAACTTTTGCAATTCTGTTGCTATAATCTCATTCCGCAGCATTATTAAGTGTCTGAAGACTCTGGCGTGAGGTTTATAATGTGAACTCTGTAGTGTGAGGTTTCTAATGTGATGTTTTTGGGAGAGAGGTCTCTGGCGTGAGGTCTCTCAGGTGAGGTTTTCACTAGAAGCCTGTGATGTGAGGTTGCTAATGTGATGTATATGGAGTCTCTGGACTGAGGTCTATCATGTGAGGTTTTTCAATATAAGTCTGAGGTGTGAGATTTCAAATTTGATGTTTTTGTAATGAGGTCTCCGGCATGAGGTTTCTAATGTGATGTTTTTGAAGTGAGGTCTCTGGTATGAGGTCTATCAGGTGAGGTTTCTCATGTGAAATTGTCAGTGTAAGGTTTATAATATGTTTTTGCAGTCAGGTCTTTGGGGTGAGTTTTTTTTTTTTTTTTTATTTTTTCATTAGAAGTCTCTGGCATGAGGTTTCTAATGTGATGTTTTTGGAGTGAGTTCTCTGGAGTGAGGTCTATCATGTGATGTATTTGGAGTGAGGTCTCTGGTGTGAGGCTTCTCATGTGATGTTTTTAGAGTGGGGTCTCTGGTGTGAGGTCTATCATGTGGGGTTGCTCATGTCAATTCTTTGGTGTGAGGTTTCTAACATGACATTTTTTCAATGAGGTCTTTGGGGTGAGGTCTCTCAGGTGAGTTTTTTCAGTTTTTCATTAGAAGTCTCCGGTGTGAGGTTTCTAATGTGATTTTTTTGAAGTAAGGTCTCTGGTGCAAGGTCTCTAAAGTAAGGTTTTCATTAGAAGCCTGTGGCATGAGGTTTCTAATGTAATGTTTATCGAGTCTCTGGAGTGAGGTCTATCGTGAGGTTTTTCAGTAGAAGTCTATGGCGTGAGGTTTCTAATATGACGTTTTTGCAGTGAGGTCTTTGGGGTGAGGTCTCTCAGGTGAGTTTTTTCAATTTTTCATTAGAAGTCTCTGGTATGAGGTTTAAAATGTGATGTTTTTGGAGTGAGGTCTCTGCCGTGAGGTCTATCATGTGAGGTTTCTCATGTGATGTTTTTGGAGTGAGGTCTCTGGCGTGAGGTCTATCATGTGAAGTTGCTCATGTGAATTCTTTGGTGTGAACTTTCTAATATGACGTTTTTTGTACTGAGGTTTCTGAGGTGAGGTCTCAAATGAGTTATTTTCAGTTTTTCATTAGAGGTCTCTGGCGTGAGGTTTCTAATGTGATGTTTTTGAAGTGAGTTCTCTGAAGTGAGGTCTATCTTGTGAGGCTGCTCATGTGAATTCTTTGGTGTGAGGTTTTTAATATGACGTTTTCGTAGTGAGGTCTTTGGGGTGAGGTCTCTCAGGTGAGTTTTTTCAGTTTTCATTTGAAGTCTCTGGTGTGAGATTTTTAATGTGATGTTTTTGGAGTGAGTTCTCTGGAGCGAGGTCTATCTTGTGAGGTTTCTCATGTGATGTTTTTGAAGTGGGGTCTCTGGCGTGAGGTCTATCATGTGAGGTTGCTCATGTGAATTCTTTGGTGTGAGGTTTCTAATATGACGTTTTTTTCAATGAGGTCTTGGGGGTGAGGTCTCTCACTGAGTTTTGTCAGTTTTTCATTAGAAGACTCTGGTGTGAGGTTTCTAATGTGATGTATTTGGAGTGAGGTCTCTGGCGTGAGGTCTATCATGTCAGGGTTGCTCATGTTAATTCTTTGGTGTGAGCTTTCTAATATTCATGTGAATTCTTTGGCGTGAGGTTTCTGTGATGTTTTTGGACCGAGTTATCTGTCATAATGTCTATTGTGAGGTTCTTCCATTAAAAGTCTCTGGCGCTGGATTTACTAATGTGATGTATCATAAGTCTCTAAAGTGAGGTCTCTGACGTGAGGCCTCTCATGCAAGGTTTTAGCTGTGTGAGGTTTCTAATGCTATGCTTTTGAAGTGGCATGAGGTCTATCATGTGAGGTTTCTCATATGAATTCTGTGTTGTGAGGTTGCTAATATGATGTTTTTGCAGGGAGGTCTCTGGCATGAGGTCTCTCAGGTGAGGTATCTATTAGCAGCCTGTCACGTGAGGTTTCTAATGTGATGTATACAGAGTCTCTGGTATGAGGTTTCTCATGTGAAGTCTGCAGAGTGAGCTTTCTGATGTTTTTGCAGTGAGGTCTCTGGCATGAGGTTTTTCAGTAGAAGTCTGTGGCGTGAGGTTTCTAATGTGAGGCATATGCAGTCTCTGTTTTGAGGTCTACCAGGTGAGGTTTTTCATTAAAAGTCTGTCGTGTGAGATTTCTAATGTGAAGTATCTGGAGTCTCTTGAGTGAAATCTCTGGCATGAGGTCTATCATGAGAGGTTTCTCATGTGGTGTGAGAAAGTCTGTGGTGTGAGGTGTCTAATACAATGTTTTTGCAGTGAGGTCTTTGGGGTGAGGTTTTTCTGTTTTTCATTTAGAAGTCTGTGGTGTGAGGTTTCTAATATGATGTTTTTGCAGTGAGGTCTCTGGCATGAGGTTTTTTCATTAGATTTCTGTGGTGTGAGGTTTCTAATGTGATGTATTTGAGGTCTCTGGCGTGAGTTCTCACCAGAGGCCTGACAGCGTCCCTGAAAGAGGGGAAAAGAAAAAAAATGGGTAAAGCAGGCAATTTTATTATGTCCACATTTTATTTTTATTATTATAAAGATAAACAGAACAGTGTGTGTGTGTACAGCCTGTTCTTTCTGTCTTTTACTGATGACAAGCTCCTTTTTCCTCTCTCTCTCTCTCGCTGTTGTTGTGTGCCATTGCTCCCAAGGGGGGAAACGTTCACCAATCTTCGATTTAGCTTCCGTGCTGTTTGGATCGTTAGAAAGCGGAGGGATGAGGGACGAGCGCAAACCCCTCTAATGAGCGCAGAGTGAGGGCGGCTTTTAATTGATGCCTGCGATAGTCATATTATTTCATTAAAAGTAATTACCCTGTCAAGCATGCTGCATCGCCATCATTTGGCCACTGCGGTAGAAAATAAAACCTCTGCGAGCGCTGTGCTGGATGGAGAGTGATGACACTGGAAGTGCTAATAGGATCAAGAGCAGGCGCATTTGTCTACAGACACCGGCTACAAAAAAAGCATGAATAGACTGGGTTATGGGGTCAACGCTAATCAGACTACATGCTTATGTTAATTAGCTGTTTGTGTGAGAGAGGAGAGGTCAGGAATAAATCGCTAGACATGAGAAGCAAAGATTCGGGAAGCCTTCATCTCCATTAACAGCACTGCAATTAGAAAAGAAAAATCACACATGAGATCTTTTAAAATCTCAGTTGTTTTTGCTGGACAGCAATGATATTAAATGAAAAATCAAACAGAAAATATTCCTGAAGGTTCCTGCTTCTTAGTTGTTTCTCCTGTGAAAAACAATCACCAGTAATCTCACATTTCTCCTGTAAGGCTTTAGGAGAGATCTCAATAATGTCTCAAACCATGCTCAGATTTGACAAGGCTCCAAAGTGAGCAATCTAAGTCAGAGATCTCAATATGAACTCCACCTATCTGCATTTTCTTTCTCAAGACAAATTTTAGAAGAATCATCTGAGATTATAATGAGACATAACAGAGATCTCCAATGATCTTTCATCATAAAATTTAGAAATACTCAAACTGAAAGGGAAAATCATAAATCTCTTTAAAATCTCAACTGTTTCTCTTAGATTTCAGCAAGACGAAATGGAGTCTTCAGCTACTGGATTTTCAGAAAAGAACTCAAACTTCAGATACGGAAAGCCTTCATCTTCATTAACAGCATTACAATTATGAAAGAAAAATTACAAGAAATCTCTTAAAATCTCAGTTGTTTCTCCTAGACAGCAATACAATTAAATGAAAGACTGCACAGAAATTTTTGCTAAAGATTCCTGCTTCTCAAATGTTTCTCTTGAGAAAAAATAACCCAGCAATCCCTCATTTCTCCTCTAGAGTTTCAGAAGAGATCTCAATGATGTCTCAGACTGTGCTCAGATTTGACAAGACTCCAAAGTCTGCAATTAAAAGTCAGAGATCTCAATATGAACCCAAATTCTGCCATTTATCTGGATATTTCTCTTCCAAATTGTTTTTGGGAGAATCATCTGAGATTATACTGATACATGAAAGAGATCTCCTTTCTCTTTTAACAGAGAATTTACAAATGAGACCTCTTTAAAATCTCAGCTGTTTCTCCTAGATTTCAGCAAGACGAAATGGAGACTTCTAGAGCTTCTAAAGTTTAAAAAGAGATGTCTACAACGTCTCAAACTTCAGAAAGCCTTCATCTTTATTAACAGCACTGCAATTAGGAAATAAAAATCACACAACATCTCTTAAAATCTCAGTTGTTTCTCTTAGACAGTGATGAGCTTGAATGAATGATCGAACGGAAACATTTGCTGAAGATTCCTGCTTCTCACATGTTTCTCCTGAGAAAAAAAGATTTTAGGAGAAACATCTGAGCCAAAACACTGAACTCTTTTAAGTCGCCTAAAAGCAAAAGGTCTTTCTTCTGATTGTGTTTTCTTAGCATAAGGTCCAGAAACACTCAGTCTAGAAAGAAAAATCACAAATAAGAAGTCTTTAAAGTCTCAGTTGCTTCTCCTAGATTTCAGTGAGATTAAATGGAGACTTTTGCTAAAATCTTCTGTTTCTCCTAAAAAAGACCCAGTAGTTTCACATTTCTCCTCCAGAGTTTCTGAAAAGATCTCAATAACATCTTAAACTGCGCTCAGATTTGCCAAGAAACCAAAGTATGCAATCAAAAGTCAGAGATCTTAATAGGAACTCAAATATTTCTTAACAAATTCTTTAAAAATTAAAAATCTTGCTGCCATATACATTTTCTGTGACCTAACAGATATTAGGAGAAACGTCTGAGGCAAAACAATGAACTCTTTGAAGTCTCTTGAGGAAAAGATCTTTTCTATGGTCACTGATTTCTTATCATAAGATCCAGAAACACTCAGTCTAGGAAGAAAATTCACAAATAAGATCTAATTAAAGTCTTAATTGCTTCTAGATTTCAATGAGATTAAATGGAGACTTTTGCTCAAGTCATCTGCTTCTCAAATGTTTCTCCTGACAAAGACCCAAGTAATCTCACATCTCTTCTCCAAAATTTCAAGAGAGATCTCAACAATGTGTCAAACTATGCTCCAATTTTCCAAGCCACCAAAATCTGCAATCAAAGATGTCAATATTAACTCAAATATTTCTCATCAAATAATCTGAACTGCTCCACATTCATTAATGGCTCTTGTTTTAAATCTCCAAGTGAATTTGAGAAGAAACATCTGAGACAAAGCTGATACTAAAACAAAACGAGTGCAATAACATTTCAGGAACACTTGAAATGACACTGCGCTCACAGTCTTTTGTTTGTGCTATAGCCGCAATGGCTTAACATTATTGCTCATCCAATCAGCATCTGTGTGAAACTGTAGGTTGAAATCTATCAATTTATTCAAATGAATGCACATTCTGCGGAGGGCTCAATCAGAGACACACACACAAACACATTAACTCCCCAGCGTGAGCTCCGTGTTGTATGGAGGGGTTTTCCCTGGCTAGCGTGCCGCAGATGCTAATTGTTTTAACCAGGCCTAATGGACCAGTGATAGAGATTAATTAGTTTGGTGGGAAAGTTGCGTACGGTTGGGAAAGTGGTCTTCTCTACTGAGCATGCTCAGTTACCCCCTGTGGTGACAGTTTCTCATGCATACGTGCAGTAAAACCTTAGCACAGCACTGCAGGGAATGAAACACTTAGTAGTTTAGCACAGAATTGTGCTGCAATTGAATACACGAAGCGATTTTTGCATAAATGCCTGCCACAGTATTACATTATGATATAACTGGTTGTGATGAACAGCTTGTCAGTACCACAGAAAGAACTATATACTGAAAGCTCACGTAAAAGTGTGATTTTAACAGATATGCATTCAAAGGTGGCAATGCATTTTGGGAAATGAAGTGTTCTTCCATTCTGGCTCACAAAATTGATTAAATATGATGAGATATACAGTACTGTGCAAAAGTCTTAGGCCACTAGTATTTTCATCAGCTAAAAAATGGTTTAAAGTCAGTTAAAGTCGGTCTTTTGCTGTAGTGTGTCAGTAGGAAATATCAGTTTACATTTCTAAACATTCATTTTGCCATTAATTATAATAATCCAGTGAGATTTTTGTGTGGAGCACAGGCTGTTGTCAGACTCCTTGTGCAAACAGAGATCTGATCTCTCCATCATTCAATCCAGTCTTAAGAAACAGAAAAAACGGAGACAGACTAAATCCAGAAGAACTGTGGCAACATCTCCAAGATGCTTTAAGAGACCTACACCTACAAAGCTACAGTACTGTCACAATTTTTAGACAGTTAGGCACATAAAATGAGGATGCTGTCAAAAACAATGTCATAAATAGATTTTCTTTATCAATGAACTTCCATTAACTAAAATAAATCAGCATTTGATGTGACCATCCTTTGCATTTAAAGCAGCTTTTGCCCTAGGTGCACTTGTGCAGAGTTTTTCAGGTAGCTTTGCAGGTAGGTTATTTGAAACATCTTGGAGATGTTGAAACAATTCTTCTGGATTTAGTCTGTTTCAGTCTTTCTGTTTCTTCATGTCACTCCAGAGACAGACTGGATGATGGTGAGATCAGATGTCTGTGTGGAGCACTGGCTGTTGTCAGACTGCTTGTGCAAACAAAAATCTCACTAGATTATTACAATTAATGGCAAACAGAATGTTTGGAAATGTAAACTGATGTTTCCTACTGACACACTACAGCAAAAGATAGCAATAACTTACTGTAAACCATTTTTTAGCTGGTGAAAATACTAGTGGCCTAAGACTTTTGCACAGTACTGTATAAACTACATAATACAGTACAAACCTGTTTGCATATACAATATCAAAATTGTAAAATATTTAAAACATATTTCTAAATTATATTAAATATGAAAACTTTAAAAATTTAGTTTTATGAATTGAATTTAGTTTTATGAACAAAATTTGTTTTTCTTGTTAAAAATTAGAGTTTTTAATTTCAATTTATAATAATAGCATTCTGTATCTTGTTTGCAACCTAAATTCATATTCAAGAATTTAATTGGAATTTAAACAGCAATCATCAGTTCAATCCTGAATGACCAGAGTAAACTAAGAAAAAAAGATTTTCTAATTAAAAAAATGACAGTTATATGAGTTCTTTGAATTTCAAAATTTATTTAAAAAATTTAAATAGCAATTCAAAAAAGCATAAAATATTTTGAGTCTTTAAGCCAAGTTTATGTTGATAAAATTTGCTTTTCTAGTTTAAAAATTACAGCTATATAAATTTCAGAAATTCAATTAGTGATTCTCAATCCTGTCCAGAACCTCAATTAATATGCAGAAATTAAATTGCAATTTAAAAGATATTGTCAATTCAATCCTAAATGACCAGAGTAAACATTTTTTTTTTAGTTTTAAAACTGTGAATTTTCTCTGGGAAAGAAGAAGAAGAAACAAAAATATTTTTTTTAGTTGAAAATTACAGTTTAAATTGATTTGGAATTTAATTTTCAATTAAATTAAAAAAGGCTAAAGTAAAAAAAATAGACAATTTAAGCCTTTGACCAGTTTATCTTGATTCCAATTCATTCGAAAATTCAATTAGTGATTCTCAATCCTGTTTGGAACCTCAATTAATATGCAGAAATTAAACTGCAATTTAAAAGACATTGTCAATTAAATTCTGAATGACCAGAGTAAAACCAGTCTCCTTCAGAAGCTGGATTAGCTGGATTCTCCAGCAGAGAATTATGCACAAAGCACCCTGCCAAAAAAGCTCATGTCGTATTCTGCAAACCAAAGCAGTATTGAAGGCCGTTTCAGAGCTCTGCAGCTTTTGAAGTGCTCTGATTGGTGGGGTTTTCTTTAATGCGAGTGGTCTCTCCATACTCATGAAGACTTGTTCGCTGCTCACAGGAGTCAGATTCAAGCAGATCTTTAATTCCGTCTCTTAAAAGAGCAGCGCCGCAGGTGGAATGCTAACATAGTGTCTGCGCAGCGGGAAACCCGGAGATGAAGGTAAGGCCCCCTGCGAGAGAAATTCCCAGCAGCCCTTGAGGCCCACAGGCAGAGGGGAAGAAGAAACAGCCCTAAAGCCAACACGAAGCCGGAGGTTTAACTTCCAGGAACGCTCTCTCCTACCTCACATTTCCATACGGACATCCTCAGTAATAAACCGCTCAGCTCCAGATAATGAGCTCCGTACTTCTGCGCTCATTAGCGACTCCCAGACTCCAGCGCTTTAGCCTGCGACGCTAACCTGACGCCCCACTCATTTAGCTTTGACTCTCTGTTAGCCAAGCAGCTAATTAGCCGCTCTGCAAACTCTTGGCAAACCTTCGGCCCTGCTCACCACAGGCTAAATCTCCATTAGCTACAAGGCTAATCAACGCCGCCAAGGTTTGTTAGCGTGGGATCGAGTCATTAGCAGGGCTTACTTGACTCCGTGCAGGCAGATGGAGCTTATAGTAGGCGATTGCGTCTCAAGGTGCTAGGCTTACACAGCTACAGTATGGCCATATTGCCTTTGTTTACCTTTGTTAGTGCCTGTGATGTCTTATGCAAATGTGGATAGCTTTTAACACGCTAAGAGCGTGCAAGGCCCTATAGCGCTTCAAGCAATTACAGCTGAGCGTGATCCATTTGGCTCTAATGCAATGTAAAACAAGATTTTTTGTAAATAAAACAAAGATTACAGGAGTACAGTTTCGATAAATAAATAAATAAAATGTTCTAACTCAAACTATTTCTGAGTAAAAAATTGTTTACCTTTGAATGAAAAATTGGCTGAAAATGCACCCTCTGGCCATCCAAGATGTAGATGAGTTTGTTTCTTCATAGGATTGGTAAAAATGTAGCAAGTGACACTTGATCAGCAATGGATCCTCTGTAGTAAATGGGTGTCGTCATAATGAGAGTCCAAACTGCTTATAAAAACATTGCAATAATCCACACCACCCCAGTCCATCAATTAATGTCTTGTGAAGTGAAAAGCTGCGTGTTTGTAAGAATCAAATCCATTATTATTACATTTTTACCTTTCGTCTTCCATCCAGAATATTGCTTATTGAGTCTATAATCCATAATAACCTTTCCCACAGTGAAAATGTCCATCTCCTGTTGTTTAACATATTTGTTTAGTACGGTTTTGACTTGTAAACGGTTCTTGATCTCTGCATATTTCTGTCCTGATTCAGACCATATGATTTGAGAAAGCAATATTAGTACATTTTAGATTATACAAGTACATGTACTTGTATTTTTATAAAAGCCTGTTTCCGCCACCGACTAAAAAATGAAAAAGGTAATTGCAACTTTTTATCTTACAATTCTGAAATTTTCCCCATATAATTGCAAGTTTTACAATTTCTCTTAGAATTGTGTGATACAAACTCACAATTCTGACTTTTTATATAACGATATAAACACAATTACGAGTTCATATCTCAATTTTGACTTCATAACATGCATTTGAGAGTTAAGTCAGAATTGTGAGATATAAACTCGCTATTCTGAAAACACATCAATCAGATTTGCAAGTTTATATCATGCAATTCTGGAAAAAAAAGTCAGATTTGTATTTATATCTCACAACTCTTCATAACTCGTAATTGTGAGTTTATATCACACAATTGGGAAAAAAATTATATCTTGCAATTCTGACTTAATTTCTCAGAATTGTGAGATATAAACTCACAATTACGAGTTTTTTCTCAGAATTGTGAGTTTATATCTTACAATTCTGACTTCATAACATGCAATTGAGAGCTAAGTCAGAATTGTGAGATATAAACGTGCAATTCTTTTTTATTCCCGAAAAGTGGATCTTATAACTCACAAGATAAGTGCTTTATAAGAGTTTACATCACGCAATTCTGAGAAAAAAAAGTCAGAATTTCAAGTTCATATCTCACAATTCTGACTTTATAACTCACAATTGCGAGTTTGTCACAGTTCGAAGAAAAAGTATCTTGCAATTCTGACTTCATTTCTCAGAATTGCAAGTTTATGTATCAATTCTCACAAAAAAAATACAGAATTGTGAAAAAATGCAATAACATTTAAAAACATCTCCATGATGGATATATTTATTACAAACATGCAGCTTTTCTCTTTACACGACATTAACTGATGGACTGGAGTAGTGTGGATTATTGTGTCATTTTTATCAGCTGTTTGGACTCTTGTTCTGATGGCATCCATTCACTGCAGAGGATCCACTGCTGAGCAAGTGATGGAATGAAAAATTTCTCCAAATCTATAAATGCGTCTTGATTTAAGTTCAGATATTTATAATAAAAAGTAAGACAAAAGCACAAAGTAATAAAGGATGCCAGCTTGCTTAGCAATGATTAAACAAACGTCCCCATTCGTCCATACTGTCTGCCACCCATATTGCGTTTGCATCATATATCTCTGGACCACCTATGCACAATAACTGCAAGCTAATTACTGCTGATTTGGCAAACACAAACCTGGCAGCCTCTGAGAACAATAATCCGGCTATCACAGAGCATGATGGGAAACGAGCGAGCGGCCGCAGACCATGTTGTATGTAATTTATACAGCTACGCGGCGGTCTGTGCTGTAATTAACATCATCTTTTCGACAGAGCCACCAGCCGACACCAGCCCAAACAAATGAGCGCTGTTTAAAGCAGCTTTTCTGGCCAGCCTGCTGCTGACGGGTCATTAAGATGATTGAGATGATTTTAGCAAATAAGAATGAAGCGGCGCAAGCCGAGTGTGTGTGTCTGTGCATTTAGTGAGCCTGTAGTCATCCTATTTACCCTAAAGGTAAGTTCGCTTTATCATCTGTAGAGAATGGTTAATGTAATATTCAGAGAGTGGGTATAATCATCCCCTACACTGCAAAAAAAAAAAAAAAAAATAGTTTCTTGCCTAGTAAATTTGGTGTGTTTTCCATTAAGGATATATATTCATTCTTAAATAAACATATACTTACTTGAAAAGCAAAATGACTTAGGATATTGATATAATCAAGATATAGTCTTGTCTTCTGAAAAAAGTATCAAATTTCAGTTGGTTTATGCTTAAATCACGAAAATAAAAATCTGTCAGTGGGGTCAGAAAAATAAACCTAATTTAAAAGAAAAACAAGCTTTATTTTTCTGACACCACTGGCAGATTTAAAAAAAAAAAAAAAAAACAAACAAAAAAAAACTTAATATCTTATGTAATTTTGTTCTCAAGTAACTGCATCTCAATTTGAAAATGCTTTGAAAATTATTATTTTGCAGTGAAGTAGCTAAATATTTACAGGAATAGTTCACTTCCAGAATAAAAATTTCACAATAAAAAGTAATACATCTTTTGAATCTGTAAAGACTCTACATTTATTCATGAGCCAATGGGTTGAAGGTCCAAATTACAGTTTCAAAGCAGCTTCAAAGGGCTCTACACAATCCCAGGCAAGAAATAAGGGTCTTATCTAAACAATCAGTTATTTTCTAAAAAGAACGAATTTGTATACTTTCTTTTTTTGTAAACACTGGGTCAGTATTTCTGCCTTTGTCACGTGTCCGTGATGACATAATGTGTAAAGTCAAGCTAGTGCAAGACAAGCATTCATGGATGCATATAATGCATATGAATTTTTCCTTTTTTCTTTTTTTAAATAACCATTTGTTTTGCTAGATAAGACCCTTATTCCTCAACTCGGATTGTGTAGAGCTATTTGCAGCTGCATTGAAACTACAATTTGGACCTTTAACCCATTGAGAACCATTGAAGTCCACTTTATGGAGATAAATCCTGAAATGTTTTTCTCAAAAACCTTAATTTCTTTTCAACTAAAGAAAGAAAGACATGAACATCATGGATGACATAGTGGTTAATAAATTATCAGGAATTTTTTACTCTGGAAGTGAACTAATCCTTTAACATTTTACAACCGTTTTATGATAGAAGTGACCAACAGCAATTACCCTGTTAGGCAAACTACTCAACATTTTTTTTTTAATTACATTCTGAACCAAAAAAAAAAAATTGGATGCATCATTTACATGATTCATGTAATCCATAACAGAATGTGACGAAACAATATTTTGCCGTTTTGCATTTTCAACTTATGTACCAGTTCACTCTTATTTGTATTTTAAAACTTAACCTCAAACCATTGCTTCCAGCTAAAATATGAATCCACAATCCACAATAACTAGGGCTGCCCCCTAATAGTCGACGAGAAGAGGCTTGGTCAACCAACATTTTATTAGTCGCAAAAAAAAAAAAAATTCCACAGGAAGTGGCGAAGTCACACCGTCCATGACGGACAGATCATTAAAGGCTGGTCTATGTGGTAATATAGTACATCTGGTAGGAAATCCAAATGCTCACCTATTCATCATTCTCAATGTATGTAGTAGCAACTTTACATGGACATTCAAACTAATGTTAACCTAGAAAAATGTGCGCTATTCAAGTGTCTGTGGAAGCTGAATAGTTGCACGCTCACTGCATGACAGATGGAGGCGCCAGTGCAGTCACTTGCTCTTAAAATACTCCGTCATTTTTGGTCATACAGATAAACGTCATACATCTTTTGAACGTGTAAAGACTCTACATTTATTTGTGCGTACTCACAATAGCAACAAAACATTGCGCTTTTGTAAAATAATGAAAGCAAACAGGATGCACTTTCTGCCGTCTCAGTCTCTATGAACTTGAGCGTGAAAAAATCGGTGTATATTTGCTTTACAGACATGAAAAATGTATCTATTGAAATGTCTACTTTTAAATGAACCAATTCAAATAGAAAACAAATATTTTCAGATTATGTAATACATGCATACAGGTGCATCACTACTGAGGAGATGAGTCGGTGTCACCAACTTCATTATTTATTTATTATTATTATTAATTATTATATCTGCCTCTGCGCTGTGGCAAGCTTTTTTTCTTCTGTCTGCGCTTTAGCACTTATTAGGCTATGTAGGCAATTAAAGGCTTATTATTATGATTTATATGTTTTATTAATAAACATGCTTAATAAATGCTTAAAATAAACAACTACTAGTCGACCAGAAAAAAAAAAACTTGACCCACATACTTGTTCAGAACTGTTTTGGGTTATAAACAGTGCTTGATCAGTGCATATTTCTCATCTGATTCAGACAAGTCACCTTTTTTGCTATTATGGATAGAGGATGGAATCAAAAAACATCTTAAGGATGGATTGGTTTCTTATGAACAAACAGATTTTCTTTTCACAAGATGTTAACTGATGGACTGGAGTTGTATGGATTACTTGTGGAATAGTGTGATGTTTTTATCAGCTGTTTAGACTCTCATTCTGACGGCACCCATTCACTGCAGAGGATCCATTGGTGTGCAAATGATGTAATGTTATATTTCTCCAAATCTGATGAAGAAACAAACTCACCTACATCTTGGATGCCCTGAGGGTGATTACATTTTCAGCAAAGTTGAATTTTTTGGTATACCATTCCTAAAAAGCATGAATCTCCAGGCGATGAAACCAAGAAAAAGTGAGCAAAAATGTGTTATAGTGCATGAAGTTATCAAACTCACCCCAAACATTTGCCGTAAATCCGGGTCACGGAAGCGGAAGGGGATGTTGGAGACGTGTAACCGTTTGGGCTGCTGTTTTTCCGTGGACTCTGAATGCGGCACCTGCTGGGAAACTTCTGTTTGCGTCACGTCTTCTGTCTGTCCGAGCAAAACAAAGACGAAAGAGCCGTCCGTTCATTAGTGCCTCCGGGTTAAAAAGAAAAGAGAATAAGAAAAAAACAAAACAAAAAAAACAACAGATGAAGGATAGTAAGTTAGCCTACTTATCCGCGGCTATCATTTTTCACTCCGGCGGCACGCGGCTAAACAGACGTTGAGTTATGGTGGCCTACCTGAGGTCATGCATCTACAATACGATTATTAATCTCCACCTGTTACTGTCTGAGGAGCCCAAACACACCAGATATACTGACAAATATCCAGCAAACACACACATTCACGCTCTCGGAAGCCATTGGCTTGTTGTTTCCATCATTATGTTGATGATCCGCCACAAATGAAACTTCAGACACGTGTGACAGATGTTTTCTCTCTCCGCTAGTTCAGTCGAGCAGAACGACACACACATACACACTCATTTTTATGTGCACGCTTACAGCAGCATGTCATCAGAATGTCATCATTGAGGTAAAAAATGTTCAGATTCATTCAAACACACACACACACACACACACACACAATGGCAACAACATCAACAAATCTCCCCAGAGCATCACAGGCTTCATCAAAACATCAACACACAGCACCAACATTATTGCATCAGCTCGTAACGGAGACACACACATACTAACGTACTGTGCGCGGCACGCGTGCAAATACGTGCAAGACAGTTCTGCGAGTAATTTGGCAAATCTCACGAAAACATTAAAGTATCCCGTATGATGCATTGCTAGAAATATTGCGAGTGCAACTGCTTATGATGCTTTACGAGAGAAATGTAAGTCATTATTCACTGAAAAACTCCTCTGCTGCAGGTCTCATGTGTCACTTGCAGAATTATTATAGTTAAGTAAAACTAAAAAAAAGTGTTATTTGAAATAAAATAAACATGAACTAAAAAGACTCATTTTCATTTAGTTTTACTTGATGTACTTAACTAAAACTGAAATAAAAATGAATCAAAAATATACAGACATTAAAAGAAAACTAATAAAACTTTAAAACTGAAATGAAAACAATATGAAAACTAATTAAAACCATCATTAAAAACTACAATGTTAATTCTGCTATAATAACACTGGTCACTTGTAGTCAGTTGTTTAAAATGCCACTGACTCTCACGAATGCATACGGAAGAAAAAAAGATAAATTACATGAAAACGTGACAAAATTAAACCTTATTTCAAAACTATTGCATTGCACTGACAAAAGTATGTTTTCATCCCAAAATCTCATTACTATAATGCATATGTTTGTTTATAGTTTTCAGTGATGATTCTCATTATATTCCCATCGCTGTAATAGAGTTTCAACATTAATGTCATAAAAAGTACTGTTACATATGTTTTTTTGTTTTTTTTTAAATTAGCAACTTAATGGCATATAGCACATACTACAAACACTGTAATTAAAATAACATTATTTATACTTTTTTCTTTTGCATTACAGAAATGAAGACTCTAGGAATGTGTTTAATAGGAATGAATATTGTCACAATGAAACTGAGTCTGAAAATACTAATTTCTTACTTTTTCTTATACACCTACACACACACACACACACATACATACACATTGTATGTATTGTAGAAAGTATAAAATAATAAAAAAAAAACCTTCTACTCTTTACGCTCTGATAGATAGCATCTGACAGTTGCATAAATAAATAAATCTTATGTTATGTTTGAATTAAAACAAGTTTTATTTTAATTCAAAAAAATGTACTGGAATAAATGATATAAATTACGAAAAATATTTCACAAACAATAAAAAAAATAAACTAAAAAAAAAAAACTATATATTTTCAAAACCAATTCATTTTATTCATTTAAATTATTTATTTATCTTGTTGTGAGCCTAAAACCAGCCTAAAAATTGTTATATTTATGCTTAACACGAAAAAAAACAAACAAAAAAAACAGGTTAAGAAAAACAAATAACAAATGTTCTTAATTTTCAAATGACATGTATACTTTAATTGTGATTTAAATCATTTAAATATAAAATTATATATAAATATTTACCTCCTTTTGCATTACAGAAATTAGAATTCATAGTCATTCACAGTCATAAAAATTATGTCACAATCAAAAGCATCTGGTTCTAAACAATACACATTTTTTTAGTTTTAGGGTGAAATACGAGCTGAACACATTCCCAACAAGTTCCATGACATTCACCTTGTGGCCTTTTTTTTTTCCTCTTATACATGCGAAACGCAGGCTGGTGCTGGAGTGGAGTCATGCGGCGTGTGATTTATGGTCACACGTATGTGCATGCAGACACATGCAGTACATAATTCATTACACACACACTCTTAACGTGCTGCTCCGCTGTAGGGAGGAGTGTGATACATCGTTCTCATTTATCTCCCAGCATTAATCACCCCAGCATCATCATCATCATCACCATCATCATCACCACCAGCGTAACGACCGTCGGCTTTATTGTTGCCATTATGATAATCACTGTCCCGGCAGTAACGAGGCTCGTTTGTGCTCTTTTATGGCTCTCGCCTGCGCTCTGACACGCAGCGTTCTCACTGACAGCTGTCTGATTCAATCGCTCTGCCAGTGTGTTCCTGGGGCCGCAGGTGAAGACGGGGCCACCAACCCTGCTCCTCCCCCTCCCGCCCTCACTGCACCCTGGGTAATGGGCGGACGCTCGTCCCCCCGGGGCCGTCCGCGAGCGCGGAGGAGACGTGTAGAGGTTAATACCACACCATTTTTTTTCCTTCTTTCTATCTGATAATCTTGTTGTAAGCATAATTCTTACTAAATGTGCTTCGATTTAAGCTTAACAAGAAAAACAATTCTACCGATAGGGTAAGAAAGTTGGGTGAACTTGAAACAGGCTGTTGTAAGCATAAACCTCACTAAATGTTGTTAGATTTTTGGTCAATAAAAGAAAAAAAAAGTTAAATAAATAAAAAATTCTATTGTTACATCAAATTAAAATGCTCCTATTAAGTCTTGTCCTCTTTCAGCTGTGAAAATAAATAGATTAGATATTTCAATATGTAAATATTTTTATTTGAATAAATTAAATAAAAATAAACAAATAATACAAATAAATACGTTTAAAATTAATTCATTTTATTTTATTTATAACTATTTGTTTATCTTGTAAACATAAACCTCACTAAATATTGTTACATTTATGTAAATATCGTTACATTTATAAATTACAAGAAATTTTTTTTTGCTCTTTCGACTGTGCATAAAAATTGCGAAAAGTCCAAATTCCATCTCGATCATTTTGATTTTATTAAATAATATAATAAATTATAAACACATAGTTGAAATGTAAATAAAAAATACTATTTCATTTTTAAATATATAAAACATTGTTTATTTATTAAATATTATTCACTTAATATTACTAACATTATTTATTCATTTATTGTCTTTCTTGTTGCATGCATAAAACTCACTAAATATAATATAATATAATATAATTAGATTAATGCTTAACATACATACACACATACATGCATACATATATATATATATATATATATATTTTAAGTATACAATTTATTTATTTGTCATTTTGAATTTGAAAAAAGGGTATCACTATTATATTTATAAAGTATTATTATAAAAATATAGTTAAAATGTAAACAAAAATAATAAATTTCATTTTTAAAATATTATATAAAATATTGGTTATTCATTCATTCATTCATTCATTCATTCATTCATTCATTTGTAATAATTAGTTTTTCCTGTTTTTCCATAAACCTCACTAAATGTAATTAGATTAATGCTTAACACAATTAAAAACAAAACTGAATAAATAAATAAATAAATAAATAAATAAATAAATAAATAAATAAATAAACAAACCAGTTTGCCAACAGGGCATTTAATCTGAATAATTTTTATTATTTAATAAATTGTAGAAATTATATTTTTTAACAAACACATTTTTTTTTTATATACACAACTTAATTCATTTATTTATAATATTTATTAATAATTTATTTATTCATTATATTAAACTGAAATGCTCCTAATAATTGTTTATAAAGTAAATAAAAAGTCCTATTTTAATATCAGTATTTTTTATTTGAATAAATATAAATGCAAAAACAATTATAAATAACAAATAATATATAATTATAAATTATAAAAAATAATACATGTATATTGTAAATAATTAATTTTATTTATTTAGAATTATTAGTTTGGATAAACCTCACTAAATATTGTTACATTTATGCTTAACAATATTTAGTTAATAAAAATAAATAAATAAATAAAATGTTATTTTGAAGCACTTGTAATAAGTCACACTCTCCATCAGCACAATAATAGCACATTTATAATGAGGTTTAAGCACAGGGCCGTGAGCGTCTGCGAGCCGTTATCAGCCACAGGAAGACGATCCGTGAGAAATCCCCCCGGCCCAACGAGAATAACTAGCGAGCGTGTCCACCTTTCTACTACGCTAAATTATTCATGCTACACCATGTACACACATAAAGAAAACAGGCCAAGAGTAAAAGAGCAAGCAGAAATCCAAAAAAGCATTAAAGCAGTAAAAGACGAAATGATTTTCTGAGCACAACTGCTAAGAAAACTACACTCTGCATCTTATTTAAGATGCCATATGCTAAGCAAGGCCTCACAAACTAATGAAACTGCCAACAGGAAGTACATAATGGCGACTGCATTGCATTCATATCAACGCTCCCCAATGCACTGAATACATAGAGCTGGTATTTAGACAAGTCTTCAGCACAGTAACATCAATTAGCGTCCCGATTGCATGAAGCAGGAATGATGCAAACAGACACGGCACTTAACCGGTGTCACTGTGTCTGCGAGCGAGAGCTAGTAATACATGACACTGATGATGTCATTCCAACAGCAGCGAGGGTGACACGTCGTTACAGTGGCGTCAAACGCTCGCTCTCGCCTCATTATTTTGGACAGAGGAGCATGTACTCCCAAAACACACACCTGCTCATGCACAGCTTCCTCCACGGCTTCATAATCACCGCATCATCTGGATATTTTAACACTGACTCAGAGAAACCCTGTCCACTTTTAGGAGCTCTGGGAGACACGGGTTCATCTGATGAGGTTCAAGTGATGTCTCTAGCGTGAACTCGCTAGATTCTCTTAATGAAACCCTTCATGCATGTTCGTGGTCTTATCGATTGAACGATTCATCAGTGCATGTTATCCCATAGGGAAACAATGCTGGAAACCTTTACCTAATTTGGTGTTATGGGTCAAAAATGATCCACCTTTTAAAAATGTTTGTAAATCTATCATTCTTCTTTATTATCACCAAGTCATGGAGTCTTTTTGTCAACTTGTTTTCTTTCATGTAGTACAGGATTTGTATTTATTTGATTGATCAAAGCTTAAGAACATCAGTTTTGCTGTGAAAAATGGGTTGACAAAACAACTGAATTCAGTATTTGGTATATATGGATATATGATATTTGGATATATATATGATATTTGGATATATATATATATATATATTATTAGTATTATTATTAATTTTTTGTGCTAACTAAAAGCAAACAAGGCGATAAAAACACTGAATACAATATTTGATAATAATCTATCACATGAAAACTATAAGCTATTTATTTATATTTGACAGGACGATTATTTTTGACCAGGGACACCACAAGTTTAACAATGTGGGAAAAATTATGCTCAAAACAGTATTTAAATTTTTTTTTATTCTATTTATTGATTTATTTTAATTATTTATTCTTCTTTTGTGCTAATTGAAAGTAAACAAGTCAATAACGAGAATGAATCCAATATGTGGTAATAATCTAGAATAAGGTGGGAAAGGTGGAAAAATGATCCCAAAAAAGTCTTACATTTTTTCTTTTTCTTTTTTAATTTTTATTTATTTATTTGTGCTGATTGAAAGTAAACAAGGCAATAAAAAGACTGCAATATTGGGTAATAATCTAGCATAAGAACTTTAAGGCTTTTTTTTAAGACAGTAATTTGAGCAGGAACACCACAAGTGGAAAAAATTATCCCCAAAAAAGCATACAAATTTATGTGATTTATTTAATATTTTATTTATTTTATTTTATTTTTATTCATTTATTTTTTGTGCTAATTGAAAGTAAACAAGTCACTAAAAAGATTGAATGCAATATTTGGTAATAATCTATTATAACATAAGAATTTTTTTTTTCTTCATTCTTGACCAGGAACAACACAAGTGTAACAAGGTGAGGAAAAATTATCCCCAAAAAGTACAAAAATTGTTTTTTTTTTTTTTGTGCTAATTGAAAGTAAACTAGTCGATAAAAAGACTGAATCCAATATTTAGTAATAATCTAGCATAATGAGAAAGTGATGAGCTAATTTTTATATTTTTATTTATTTTTTTTTTTTTTTTTTTGGTAGGATGATCATTTTTGACCAGGAACACAAATGTAACAATTATCCCCCCAAAAGTATTTTATTTTTTTTTTTATTTTTTTTTTTGTGCTAATGGAAAGTAATCAAGTCGATAAAAAGATTGAATCCAATATTTGGTAATAATCTAGCATAACGAAAAATTTATGAGCCAATAGTTTATTATTATTATTATTATTATTTATTTATTTATTTATTTATTTATTTATTTATTTATTTATTTTTTATTTTTTAATTCAACTTTATTTATTTATTTTTGTGCTACCAGGAACACCAAAAGTGTAAGGTGGGAAAAAATATCCCAAGAAAAGTATGTGTGTATATATATATATATACATATATATATATAAGTAAAAGTAAACAAGTAGATAAAACGATTGAATGTAATATTTGATAATAATCTAGCATAAGAATTTTATAAGCAATTTTTGACATTCTCTCCAGCTAAAAATGACCAAAACAGTACTTAATATCTAAAGTAAGTGATGGGGAACTATTATTTTTATATTTCGGACTATACAGGGTTTAGAATACATGTATACATACACTTATTTCTGATATGGATTTTGCTTCTCAGGTGAATTTACCTTAAAAACGTAGCTGTGTGTAATGGAAAGCATAAGACAAAGATACTGAAAAAGAGATCTTTTCAGTCCAAAGAGTAGTGTGACTCTAGCTGAACTGCTATATGTGATGTGCATCTTGACAAGTGTCAGTGTGTTAGCATGTTTGACGCACCGCTGCTGTGTTGGTGCTGCTGCTGATGGCTGGCGTGTTGCTGTCGGCGTTGGCCAGATCGCTGTGAGTCTGTGCCGGCGTGTAGAGCGCCAGGCCGTGATCCGGCACGCGGTTCTGCCCTGCGTAGTCTTGCGTGGGAAGCGCGGTGAACTCTGCGGGGATGCCGTTCTGTGGGGGATGAGCGAACTGCGGGGTGTAAGTCTGGGCCATCGCGTCCGCCGGATTGCTGGCCTCCTGATTACCCTGCAAACACACATGCAAATGAAAGCATACATTAAACCCCTGCGGCCTTCACATATGTGCTGGGTAGTAATTTATTACATGTAATGCAGAGTATGTAATCAGATTACAAAAATCAAGTACTTGTAATTAGATTATGCAAATAAGACAAGTCAAAAGCAACCCAAAAGTAGTCAGATTACATTACTGACTACTATTTTCAACATGTAACTTGAAATCACCGTAGGTTCAATCCCAACAATGCAGCACATGTCTGAGGCGAGCGTTGAGGCGTTTTTATCTGCGCCTCTGATGGGCCGATCGGGGAATACGGCCGCCCCGCACTTTAAATAGGCCAGGAAAACAACGATCACATCTCACGGATGATTACAGACACGCTTGATCATTACTAATGAACAGACTCTGTGTTGTAGAAGCCGCTCGGAGGACCAGAGGCCACTGGGATTTTGCACAGCGCAGGAAAAAAAGGGAAATCAGCCTCCTTACGATGTTTTGACTGAGAGCTTTGATTTTCCTGACAGGTTACTAATGTTAACAGCGCTCAGACGCGGCTTCACATAAACACTTTCTGCTCAGTGCTGTTTGTCAAGCTGCATGCGTCGCACTATAGTCAAGCCTATAAAGCCCGATATATCATATCTGATGTGCTTCTGAGGTCTCTAAATGATCAACATGATCAAAGCTTTTATGAACACATGTCAGCTGATTGATCGTTTAGACTCTTGTAGCAATTATAAGAGCCTTTTACACCATCAACGTACAAACATCCACCTTCAGCTGGTGCTTCACGTGTCTTTTTGCTGTCAAATCTGCACTGATTTTTACAGAGTAAACTTAAGAATAACTTTATACACTTACTGGACTGAACCAACTTAGTTTACTTGATTATCTTCATTTCTTAGAAAAATCACATTCGCTTGTGAATCCTAAATCTGATCAGCAGGCTTTTGAGGAGCATTTGTTTCCAGAACAGAATTTACTTTCACTGTTCCTGAGTGGAGAAATGATCTTCACAAGCCTTCACACATCTCAACTCTCATCTTTATTATATCTCTTAATCATCATTGTATAGCACTGCATCATAAGTTTTGAAACTACAGTGCTTTAATCAAACTAATATTCATTTTAGTTCAAGTTTTAGTAATTCTGTCGTGTTTTTTAGTCAAAGTGTTTTTTCCCCTCCAAATTGTCAGTATATCATACTATATGAGCCGTCAAAGCCTGATGTATCAAATATGATACTCAAAAACACATTTTTATTTTTTTTTTTAATATTAATTTTTAATATTTTCATTAAAGTTCCATGATAAATAAATAAATAAAGATATGGATCACTGTGGTCCGAGATGCAATTTTCACCAGAGAGAAGACTTATGGGTGAAAAAGGACAAAAATAAGAATCTGTATTAAACAGATAAAATGGATGGAATCGCTGGAGAAGATAAATGCACTCAATTTTCCCCGTCGTCTCCTCTGGTCGCGGTTATTTGGTGTTTGTCTCGGCTGTTGTTGCTGGAGATCTTTGCTGGAGTCTTTAATGAGGCGAGAGCCGTCAGCCGCCGTAAATGAGAGCAAATTAAAGCTACACAGAGAGATCCTGAACAAACCGCAGGTCCCAATTAAAGCTCAAAGCATCTGTGGCTGATACAGGATGAGTGAGATCAGCGCTAAGTCAGTTTAATTTTATTTCAAATCTGTGTTATTTCTGCATCACTGAGTTTTTATCAATATAGTTTTTATTTTTATATTCTCCACTATTATGTGTGACCCTGGACCACAAAACCAGTCATAAGTGTCAATATTTTGAAATTGAGATTTATACATCATCTGAAAGCTGAATAAAAAAGCATTCCATTGATGTATGGTGTGTTTTGGTCGAGATACAACTATTTAAAAATCTGGAATCTGAGGGTGCAAAAAAAAAAATCTAAATACTGTGAAAACTGCCTTTAAAGTTATTTAAATTAAGTTATTAGCAATGCATATTACTAATCAAACATTAAGTTTTGATATATTTATGGTAATATATATATATATATATATATATCTTCATCTTCATCGAACATGATCTTTACTTAATATCCTAATGATTTTTGGCATAAAAGAAAAGTAGATAATTTTTGGCCATTGCTACACATATAGCTGTGCTACTTAAGACTGGATTTGTGGTCCAGGGTCACATATTGTTTTTGTCATTTTTATAGTTTTTATTATTTATTAATGTATTAATTAAATTATTTTAATAGTTTATTTATTTTTCTTTATTTTTTATTTTATTGTATTTTATTTTATTTCTTTTATTTTTTGCTATTTTATTTTATGCAATTTTTCCCCCTTGGTCTCAGTTTAACTCTGAAATAAATTTTAGTTTAAGTAGTTGTAAATGGAAAATTGGTGAGAACCTACAAATACAACAAATACTACCAATGAGTTTAAATGTATGCTATTAAAATACTATGAAGGTAAAATTTATGCACACATACACATACATATACACTAATTATTATTAACAATTTTTATTATTTTAATATAAACAAATATTTAAAAAATGCAGTAAAAAGAAAAATATAATAATAAATAACAATAACAGTAATATTTCATATATATATATATATATATATATATATTTTTTTTTTTTTTTTTTTGTAAATATCAAGTAGTATGTAAATTGTGAATTGTGAGATGTGAGATGAATTGTGAGATGTAAACTAAAATTGTAAGAAAAACAAAGGTCAGAATTGTAAGTTAAAAAGTCACAATTACCTTTTTTTTTTTTTAAAACTTTGCATTCTGTGCCTAAAACAAGCTTCCCTACTTCCCTACTATAAGTTTTCCAGTCCCAAAAGTGTACAAGCTTAACTTACCTATATAGAACACTTAGCACCTCTCAAAACACACTTTCATGACGCAACGCAAAAGATGGTACAAAGCAGCGTTGAGTTTCAAAGCAGTGAAACACACACACACACACAGACACTTTAAAAGGGCAGCGCTCCAAGTCACACGGGGAGAAGAAGGAGCTTATTAGCAAAACACAAAGCCACGCTTGCTGCCGCGTGTGATCTCCGCTGCCGCTCTGAAGTGTGTGACAAACACATTTTCTGAGGGCAGACGAAGCAGATGAGAAAAAAGAGGCTGGTGAATCAGAGGAGACGTGGAGAGACCTTCAACCCCGCGAGTCCAGCGCCGATGCCCTCACATCCCACACAATCTCACAGACTCATGCTAATCACAGCTTAAGCCTTCACAGATACGACACACACCTCTCACACGAGACCAACGCTCAGCTTCTGGGACCGTTTCCATTGATTTCTGACCTGCACTCTTCTGTATGATTAATGACATCACATCATGAGCTCATTTACATGTGACCACCCACACTTACATATTAATGGTTAATCAGTATTCAGTAACTTGAGCCATCCTGACAATCAGTTTAATCTACATGAATACACAGAGGTTTTAATAGAAATACAGTACACAACTGTTCAGATTTTTAAATATTTTAATGAGAAGTTAGTTTTAGTTAAATTAAAAGTAAATATAGTCCATATTGAAAGTCTGGGATTCAATTTCTACCTAGAGGAAAAAAGGTTCCAGGAACTTAAAAATGTAAAACACAAAAGTTTTGATGCAAAATTAAGTTAATTCTATAATTAATATATTAATGTGCTATCATTAAAACAAATGACATTTTCAAACAAAAGGGGAATTGTACATGTATTTTTAAAATGTACTTAAATATATATTATTAATTCATATATTTATTAATTAAATGCATATGTGATAATTTTTGCATATGATTTTTATAGTTCTATTAACGTATTTCGTATTTGTACTTAATATAATATTTTCTACAATATTTTTTGGAAACAGCATTTAAATTACAGCATTAATTTAAACATTTATTATACTTTTTTGTTATTTGTTTACTTATTTGTTTAAATAAGTATATAAGTATATATATATATATATATATATATATATATATATAGACACACACAATTATATTAATACATATTCATATAAAATGGTTGTTTTTGTTTTTGACACTGAATTTAAACTACAGCATTCATTTTTAATACGTCTATATATTATAATTTAAATATGCATCAAATGATATAATCTTTTTTTGCACAGTTTTATATATATATATATATATATATATATATATATATATATATATTAAACAAGGTGTCAGCAATAAATCAATCAATCACTATTTATATTTACTTATTTTTAAATACATAAATAAATACATTTTTTTATTTTATTTTATTTTACTTGTTTTATCAATCTGTATTGTTTTGGCATTTTGGTAAATCTTGACATTTACTATTAGATGCTACATTGCATTTATTTGATCAAAAATACAGTAACATTGTGAAATATTATTATAATTTAAAATAAGCAAATTGATGAATTAAAACTTTTTTAATGAACAGAAAAAAACAGCTTTTATTTGTAATAGACTAAATGCATCTTAGCCAAAAATAATTTTTAAAATAAAGTAAAACGTTTATTTTTGAATGGTAGTGTAATTTATCTTAAAGGTATAATAACTACATCAGGTTTCCTTACAAAGGTGATCATGTAAAACTAAATTACAACTGAACGTTAGGAAGAAAAAACAAACTTGATCATTAGCACCTGAGAGTTCACTAAAATAACCCACCAGCAACCAGCAGCACAAGCGCTGAGGATCCCCCTCATTCCCACCAATTACAGCTCAACGACACAAGAAAGAGCGGTGGAGGGGCGGCAGGCCAATTTACAGCAGCTCTGTCCATCGCCTGCCACTTATTAGTCTTCATTCGGTGCGGCTGAAAGCTCCACTGTGTCATTTTTACACCTCATTTGTGAGAGAATACATTTGGCAAAACAAACAGCTTGTCTGTCCTCACTCTCAGTGGTTTCCCGTCTGCCGAAAACATCACAGCCCTGGATGTCTCAGCGCCTCTATGTGCCGTTTGACCTCAGATATTGACCCGAACACTCACAACCAACAGTGAGTGAGTGAAATCTGCTGAGACAGGAAAGATGTATTGGTCAGAGTTGCTCTTTCACTGGAGTTCACGGCTGTGTTTCTTGTGAACTTTGTTGTGAAATTTATATACTGTATATAAATTTTTCATTTTCACTTAGGTTTCTCAAGTTGAAGTTTTCCCTGTAATATTTATATATTTTTTTCTATTTCAGCTTTATTTAAATTCCAAAATGTTTTTTAATAGTTTAATTTTAGTTAAAAACAACACTGTTTTGTGCATGCATACACTATTAATGTTCTTCAGAAGATGCAAAATCAATTTATTATTGATAGATGTCTTTTTTCAGCATTAAATAGGTGCTTACAGTTTCACACAAATAAAGAAGACAGAACATTTCATGTTCTCACACTCAGCTATGTGTGTGTGTGTGTGTGTGTGTGTGTGTGTGTCTGTGTGTTTTGGGAGTTTGGGCCGCAGCAGTAATGGTCTACAGCAGGCATCCACGACCTGTTCGTCCTCTGAGACCCGGAGCTGAAAGTGTCTTAATAAAGCACAAAGACAGAAGATCATTTTAAACTCTTATGACACACGGCGAGGCGACCTGTGACTCTCACCGGACCACACACATCCTACACAAACACACACAGCGCTAATAAAGCCACAGCACATCTCTGCATCATCCTGAACATAGCAGATCAAACCTGCCTTGAGCTCTGAACCCACAGTCTCAATCCAAACATATAAGACTTAAAGCAAGTTCAACTCAAAATCAGAGTTATTAGCAAATAAACCAGGCCTGAACATCTGAGAACATCATTTTCTGAAGGCAACATGAGTGTGTTTGTGTAAAACTGATCTGCTGATCTGAAAGTTAATATATAAATGAAACACAGCTGAGGAGTTTATTAAGTCTCTTCTTATTTTAGCAGTGTTATCAGTTGCTTTCCTGAGATGCTTCAAACACTTTGGTGATACTGGTGATAGTACTAATTCAGAAAATTCTCTTTAAGACCACTTGATATGATAAAAACTACTGACAGCAAAGAGACTAACTCAAAAGTTGAAATTAAATGAAAACTTATTTCAGCTATTATTAAACCTAAATAAAAGTATACAAAAATGTAAACAGATGAACAGAAATAAAATAAATAGATAAAATAGCTTTAAATAAATCAATAAACAACCAAATAAATACAAAAATATGGAAATAAACAAAATAAAAACATGGAAATAAATAAAAAACATGGAATAAAATAAATAAATATTTAGAAGAAATGTTTAAAAACCCTTTGGGTGATACTTCTAATGGCACATCTTACTCAAACATTTTAATAACTTAGAATCTTAAAACTTAAAACCATGAGTAAAATCTTTTGAGACCACTTTATATTATACAATTTAAAGACAGCAAATGAGACTGAAACAAATGTCTAAGTGAAAATGAATGAATGAATGAATAAATAAATAAATAAATAAATAAATGGATGCACAATATTGAATTTTGCCGATATCCGATATGCTGGTATTTTTCAAATCATTTTGGCCGATACCGATACTGGAATATTTGCTTTTGTTTGGAAACAAGTCTCTCCTGTGCGGAAATGATAAGCAAATTATTTTTAATTTTGGTTAGTTTTTAACAAAAACGTATTTATTAGAATTAAAAAACAAAAACAATAATAGTTATGTTATAATGGCAGTATGTTGAAGCTTTGAAAATAACTATAAAGAAACTATATATCAACCGCTGCATTTTTTTCCCCACAGAAAAATTAAAAATTAAAGTGGTAACCTTCACATTTTATTTTATGATTTAACATGTAGATAGTCTAAAATTCAAGGTGTTGTAAAAATTATATATATATATTATAAATATTATAAATAATATATAAATAAATAAATAAATAAATAATTTTAAACAAACATTAAAAATTATAAATAAATAAATTCTTCAAACACTTTGGTGATTCTATGTTCAAGCAATAAATCACAATGACTAGAAAACTGGAGATAGATACTGTCAAGTCAAAAATTGTGACGTAGAAAATTTGGCCTAAACATTTATAATATCTTAATGCCTTAAAGCAGATTTAGCAGATTTGAGCTGGATGATAACAGCTGACATTTTGCAACTATATAAACAATCAAGCAGTCGAGATTCGCTACAGTATGACTCGCTCTGCACACAAATATACTAAATAAAATACTTGTATATCCCATAAGAGCGGGCGCATCCATTAGTACATTTTATGGGTCTGGCTTCCACTCTCATCCGCGTCCACCTATTTTTAGCTGTACAAAACAGCTTGTTTTGCTGCTTGATATTGCAAATTGGTGTGTCTTACCAAAATGAACACACTGGTTTGTAGTGCAAACATTTTTACCATTTACCGCACGTTGTTATTTTTCTCGTTATTTCCCTATAGTGGATAATAAACAGGAAGTCTCACCCATAGGCTTACTTCGTGTTGAAGAAAAAACTGGGTGATAATATGGTTACATTTTGCGACAAACTGAAAAGAATCAGGCGGGTGAGATACAGTTGTACATCGGCTGTACAGCGATCTGTGCTCAGAAGAGTGTTTGCTCTGCTTCAGATGGAGGATGATGTGAACCCGTGTTCGCTTTCCCTCAGGCGCTCAGAGATGAAGATATGAAGGATATAAAAGCGTTAATGATGCATGATCCTCATCTTGTTAATGGGACGGTTATTAAGAGTAATTATCTCTGATAGAAGAGAGATCGTTCCTGAGAGCTCGAGAAAATCTGTCCGGATGATCTGCCTGATCCAACAACACCAAACATTCACAACATTCAAACTCTTCTTGATGTCTTAGTTTCTGAAAGCGAGGAATATTTCCCATTCCTGGAAATACTTTTAAAAACTACTGTTTATTCTAAGACATTATTATTATCATTTTTGTTGTTGTTTTTATGTCTATATTGGTCTTATTAATTCTTTATTTAGCTAATGGGACTGTATATTTACCAAATGTCCCTAAAAATAACTTTTTGAAGTCCAAAAATAGCTTCTAACTAGTGTTAAATTAAATTTTTTAATTTGAGTTTTTATTTGTATAACCCAGAACACAGATCCTTCTGTGAAAGTCCATGTCATTAAACAAACATCTCATGTACTTTACATAAAAAATGAAGATGTTTGCAATTTAAAAAGAGTAAAAAAATGGACAAACACTATATATTATTAAGATTTACCGGTGTAAAGTATTAGACAAGCTAACCTTGCAGTATATGACCAGAAAATGTCAAAGCCTGTCATTTAATTCTTAGGGCAAATGAAGATGTTTTTATGCAAATCTCTTTCAACACTGAGATTTTAGATTGATGTTATATAACAAAGGTGTTTGCGTGTGTGTGTGTGTGTGTGTGTGTGCCTTCTACACACACACACACACACACACACAATATTCAACACTCATGAGCTGTAATGAGACAAAGTTAAGTAGTAAAACAATATGATGCAAACTGACAAAACCTCCCACAGCTGGCCTCATTACTGACCGCTGAGAGACTGAGACACGACACACTTCATCGCCTTCCTCCAATTAAATGTCTTCAATTGGACGCAGGCTTGGTGACCACATACATCCCATAATTGATGTCACAGACATTGTGTGTGTGTGTGTGTGTGTGTTTTATGTCTTCCTCAGTTTCATTCAGATCAATTTATTAGCAAACACTCTCTATGCATGTAAGCTGTTCTGTGACAAAATTGTCACCTAGTTCAAAATTAATAATTTAATATGAAAATGAAATGTTTTTATTCACCATCTTACAATGAGTTAAATTCAAGCTCATTCATGACTTCAAGTCTGAGCTAGGGTTAGTTAACTAAAATTAAGCAATTAAAAAACAAACAAAAAAAAAAAAAACAAACTTATGATCCAGCAGGTGAAAACAGCACTAGCAAGATTGAAATGTTCAAAACTGATCTGTGACTACAGATTTCTCAGCTCAGGAGGAAGAGAAAAACGCTCACTAAAGACGCTTGTCAGGAGGCGTTTCGTCCGTCCAGCTCTAATAACGACCGGCGTGACTGTTTGAAGGAGAAAATTACTCGCTGAAAAGCAATTGACTGACCTGCGTGTTTTCTCACGGGACCGCTGACCCGTGAATATTTCATTAGAGCCGGACGGCGCATACAAACGCATGTGTGAGTCTGTCATCACTCATACTGAAGAGACTCGAGCTACAAACTCTTCAGGATTTACAGAAGATCCACTAGTGTCACTCAAACTTTCTGAAGATGAGTTAACTTAAGGAGTGAATAAAATAAAATAATACAATAAAATCTTTCTGAAAATGAGCTAACTGAAGGAGTGAATAAAATAAAATAAAATAAAATTTTCTGAAAATGAGCTAACTTAAGGAGTTAATATAAAATAAAAAATGTAGGAATTAAGCTTACATATTTAATTATATATTTAATTATATATGTGTTAACTGTATATATACAAAAAAATGTAAATTAGACAGAAATATGTATGTATATAATGTGTATTTTTAAATACATGTATAACAATTTTTTAATTATTTAAACAAATAATAATATAAATATTATAAATTATAGAAAATAAACTGCATAGTGACAAACAGCAGTAAAATACAAATTACATTACATAAAATTTTGCATTTGAATTGTTTATTTTTTAGGTTAAATTATTTAAAATATTTATTTTAAAAAGTACAACAACATAAAATAAATAAATAAATAAAACAAACAAACAGCAATAAACAAATTAATTACAAAAATATAGCATTTTATTTGTATGTTTTATATTTTTATTTTAAAATAATTATTTAAAATATTTCTTAAAGTACTACATTAACTAACTAAATAAAAATTAACTGCATAGGGACAAACAGCAATAAATCACAAATTAATTACATTACAAAAATATAGCTTTTTAATTATATTTATATATTTTTATTTTAAATTTAAAATATTTATTTAATAAGTACAACAACAACAACACAAATAAACAAATAAATAAATAAATAGCATAGGGATAAAAAGCAATAAATCAGAAATTAATTACATTACAAAAATATAGCATTTTAATTGGATTTAATATTTTTTATTTTAAATTAATATTTAGAATATTTAAAACGGTTTTGAAAAAAAGGAAAAAAAAGGAACTGCATAGACAAACAGCAGTAAAACAATTGAATTACATTACATACATTTTACGTAAAATATTGCATTTTAATTGTATTTTTTATATTTTCATTTTAAATTATTTTTAAAATATTTAAAAAGTTAAAATAAATAGATAAATAAATAATGATAGACATCAGTAAAATACAAGACAAAATTTACATTACACAAAATATCATTTAAATTGTGTTTTATACTAAAACTATTAAAAATGAAAATCATTTAGAAATATGTAAAAAAAAAAAAAAAGGAAATAAAATAAATCATACATAACACAGGGAACACTACTGAGTGACGAGTTTGTGAATTGAAAGCAAACCATACAAATGCATGATTAAAATAACCTGAACACACAAAATGTAACTTATACCACAGTACTTTTGAATATTAGACCCTGATTGGCTGACAGACACTTCACGGTTTCATGTGATTTATTATCTGTAACGGTTATGAAGTAGTTCTCAGACACTCATACAATGTTCTCAACTGAAAATACTTACTTTCCACAACTACTAACAGCTGGTTTGGCCGTTTCAAGATTAGTTTATGCATGAAAACTTTTGTGAGAAGCATGGCAGCTTTGGAATAACAGAAAAGTGACACTTTATGTCCTAAAGTGACACTTTTACATGTTGGAAAACTAGTTTGTTGGTGGAAAAGATGTTTTAAAAACAGCTGAGTTACTGAAAAATTCTTGTGGTTTGCAACACCGCAATGACAGACTGAAACGAGAAGAGCGAAACAGGTGGAAGCGTCGAGTGGATGGAGAGAAAGAGGAGGTGGAAAGCCAGAGAAAATCGATGTCTCGCTCGGCGTGATTGATCGGAGGACTTTTGGAGAGTTGCGCGAGGAGTTTGTGTCGCAACGGTGGGCGGACGGAGGCGTGTGGGTCGGAGATTGATGCAGACATTACCGGCTTCAGACCCCAATGAACCTACACAGATCGTCTCCGCCAGCTGTTCCCACCTCCAAACTTTCACCCAACTCCATAACCGAGCCAATTAGAGCGGCAGCGGCGTGTGGAGGAGCCGCGGGTCGTGAGATCGGGCGGCTGTTTGCGTTTCGGCACGCCGGTCTCTCGGCACTCGTGACGCGGCGGCCGGGAAACGCTGGAGTGTGAAGAGTTTTATGAAGAAGAAAACGAATCCATCACGGCTCGAGATCATCCGGAAATCAATGGAGCTCGCCGGGGTTTGAGCAGATGCACATCTATTAGCCGAATCTCCGCGTGCAATTTTCTGGAAGAGGCTTTTAGGGTTTAAGGAGCGCGGCGCGCGGCTCCTCGGGGCTCCATCCGCGCCGCAGAGGAACGCATAAAAGTCTGCGAGCGCCCGGACCGACGGCCCACTCCTTCTGCGTGGGAAACATCAGAGCGGCCAGCTGTGATGCCCGGAGGGAGAGGACGATTTAGAGAGGAGAAAACTAAACGCTGAGGTGGCAGGAAAGCCACAGAGCCATGAAATCGACATTAGAGGAGGAAAAAGGCCTGGCAGACCTTACTGGAGATACCCTGTGTATGTGTGGATTGAGATCTGGGGGAAACTTCTTAAGAAAGTTGTTCAGATTAATTCCAAGAATGTTCCTTGAATAATTATCAAATATTCTCTTAAGAAAATCACATGCTTTGGTGTTTGTATGACGGTTCTTGCCAAAGATGAACTACTAATTTGAAACAACCCAATAAACTGGGGATTTAAGTTGAAGGTTATCCAAACTTTGATCATTTATGATGCTTAAGTTTTGTCTTAAGATTGTCTTAAACATTGAGTTTTCTTAAGCTATAAAGAAAGAAAATGACAGGTTTTCCAAACTTTGAGAATTGATTTATGATGATATATATATTTTTTTAAGCATTTAAATTCTTAACTTTATCTTAAGAACAATCTTTAAAAAATACAAAATATTCTTAAATACAAAATACTAACTTTTTTAAAATTAGAATATAGGAATTTTTTTATTCTTAAAACTATATATTCTAACAAAATATCATAATTATTTCCAAAAAGTAAATGTGCAGAAACTTCACTATCATAATAAACAGAGATGACACTTTGTCAGAAATATTCTGAAATGCCCACATTAATCTACAATCTCCGTTAGAAAGAACTTAAGAATTGTCTTAAGAATCTTTTTTTTTTTAAAGATTTAATAAATTCCAAGAAATTTGTAAGAATGGTTTTAAGATCAGTTCTTAAAAAATAAAATCAACCAACCAACCAATCAATCAACCAACCAATATCAAGTTTTCAAAATATTATTAATATAAGTTTTTTTTTTTTTTTTTTCCAAAAAACTGCACTTAGGAACATGCTTACAAACTTCTTTATCTCAATACATTTGTTTTAACCTATTGTGCAATCTTATTTGGGTAGAAAAACTACCCAAACACCAAAGCCTGTCATTAAAATAAAATAAAATAAAATCTAAAATAAAATAAAATAAAATAATGTTCTTAAGACAATGGCTTTGATGTTTGTATGATGGTTCTTGCCAAAGATGATTAATGAATTCAAAACAACTCAAATGTACAGTATTAAACATCTTAATTTTGGGGATTTAAGACAAGTTGGACGTTATTATAACTTATAAAATGTATTTATGATGATATTCAAGAAGATTCTTTTTAATAATTTGAATTGTTCTGAAGTTTTGTTTTAAGAACAATCTTAAAAAAAAAAAAAAAAAAAGAATCATACTGTTAATATGTTTGAAATTGTTATATATATTCTGAAAGCTTTATTCCACATTAATCTGTAATTGCCCTGAGAAAGATTATTTATTTATATATATATATATATATATATATATATATATATATATATATATTATATTTATTAAGAAATATTCACAAATATTTTCTTAAAAACACCTTTATTATTATTATTATTATTATTATCATCATCATCATTATTTATTTATTTATTTTTATTTTTCCCTTCTTCAGGAAATGGCTTTGGTGTTTGGGTTCCAAAAGGAATTACTAAATTTCTAAAAATAAATTCTAATAAGTTCATTAGAAGGTTTGAAAGAGCAGTTCTTGATTTTTTCCTATAAGGAAATCTTCTAAAACAGAACAAAGTTATATAAAAAAAAAAAGTTAAGAAGAATTTCACACAGAAAACACAAATATTTACATTTAAACAAGCATATTAGCCACAGGTTCTACCAAAAGATCATAATCATTTTCTTAAATAAACCTGCAGTAACTTTCATCATAAACAGAAATGAAACTATATGCCATAATTATCCTGAAATGATGATATCCCACACTAATCTCTCAGAAGATAATGATCTCTGAGTGTTACACTAGTTCAGTGTTAGTAATTAGACTGAAGTGACGCTCTTAAAACCGCTCAATCACGTCTCTCTGTGACATTTGCTGAAATCCGTGATTCACGCCATTAAAAAATGAGCAACAAAACGCAGGGCTTGATTTCACGCCTCACACGGATTCATCAGGAATCTTCAAAAAATCCAGCTGGATTTAGACAGGAAAGACTGAAATGTCAAGGAGCAGGTGAGCATCTGATGACTTTCAGCAGAAACAGGAATGATTTCATGATGAAGTGCCAATTTAAGACCAATAGCGGACAAATCATGAAAAATAGCCTCGCTTTTATCATCCTCCCAGCTGCTGCTCATGTTGTATAGAGTATTTTGAACTGATATGAACACAAACTGACACAGCAAAAACATTGTATTAAAGGAGAAGTCCACTTCCAGAACAACAATTTACAAATAATTTACTCACCCCCTTCTCATCCAAGATGTTTGTGTCTTTCTGTCTTCAGTGGTAAAAAAATTATGGTTTTTGAGGAAAACATTACAGGATTTTTCTTCATATAATGGACTTCATTGGTGAAAAATAAGCACTGTATACTTAAGCACAAAAGCTCATGTAGCACTAGCCCTAGGATGCGCGTCCACGACGCTACGAATCACATCTAAGTTCATCGTCTGTGTACTCCGGCTCAAAAAGGTAGAGTATAGCGAAACACTCCATCTCATTTTCTCCTACAACTTCAGAATCGACCGACATTGTTGTACCTTTTTGTTTGTAAACAGCGTTTGACTTACTGGCACTTCCTTAGTCCTGGGTCTGTAGATCCGCCTACATTCCACGTCACCTTTCGAAGTGATTCAACAGTATGCAGCGCCGTGGAAGCGCATCCCAGAGCTAATGCTACATGAGCTTTTGTGCTTAAAAAGTATATAATTTTTTATTTTTCGAAAAAAATGAGCGAATGTTTCGCTAGATAAGAACCTTCTTCCTCGGCTGGGATCGTTTAGAGGCCTTCAAAGCTGCATTTAAACTACATTTTGGTAGTTCAAAATCAGGTCACCAATGAAGTCCATTATATGGAGAAAAATCCTGAAATGTTTTCCTCAAAAACCATAATTTCTTCACGACTGAAGACAACAAGACATAAATATCTTGGGTGACAAGGGGGTGAGTAAATTATTTGTAAATTGTTGTTCTGGAAGTGGAGTTTTCCTTTAAATGCAATACATCTGTATGCATGTGCATGCAATTATGTATGCATTTTTATAATCAAACATCATTTTTCATCATATTGCACTGCAATTATATTGGAATTAGATCTTAGTCATGCTGCTCTACAAATATCAGTCATCACATTATCAAACCCACATTGGTCTATGGAGAGAGAGAGATATCAAACACACAGATGATTCATACATCTCTGCTGAGGTGATAACAGTGTGTGTGTGTGTGTATCCATAAGACACCAGTGTGAACAGCTCCTCCGGGAAAGACCTGGACATACTTCTCCCTCCCAACACAGCATGAATGTGTAAGAGTGGATGAGTCCGGCTGGTGTTAATAGCGCTCTAATGCATGTAATGAGAGCAGAGAGCAGTCCTGAGCGCATTACATCCACACTTACAGCACTTACAGCCTCAGATCATCACCAATCAATCCATCCGTCATCTACTGAGACACAAGAGTTCACTGTGCTACAAAAATACAATGCCAAACTTCATCTCCAATCCAAAAGAGCACTGACTGCAAGTGCGAAATGCTTTAATAACAGTATAAGTGAACTTCAGGGGGGAAAAAAAATATCACAATGTGGCTCCTGGAGCAGGAGGAGGCACCTGGTGCCACTGACTCAAGCGCTCAAGCTATTGTGTTCAGTAAGAATCAATTAGAGCTTCTCAGTGTAATTCGATTCGATTCACAAAGGAGCAGCGATTCAATCTGAAAATGGAAATGGCACTTTACTGAGAGGAGCGGAGAGGGAGGAAACAGCCGGTGTGGGAATCATGGAGCGTCATGGGCCGCAAAACAAAATTTACCGGGGATTTTAACGGCAAATGGCTGGATTGTTGATCATAGAGGCCATTCACACTGTTACTGGTGGGATTCACATTTGGTCACAGCTTTTCAAAATCTGTGCACAAGCGGGATGTACTGCTGGTCAGTGTTGGGGGTAACACAAGTTACGTAATCATTACTTTTTTTCAAGCAACTAGTAAAGTTACTTTTTTAAATAAGTAATGCCAGTTACTTTGTTTTCCCATTTATTGATTGACAAGTCTCCTGTCAGGAAATTGGGAGTTCTAGACTAAATGTGAACGTGCATTAATTCATCTCACTCACAAAAACAGGAACAGTGTTCCTCAAACTGAATAAAACTCAGAATACCTGCAATAATAAAATATGTTAAATAAAACAAATATCCTGTATGTAATTAAACCCGTTTTATTAACCAATGTCTTTGCTGCTGACCTTTGATGATCCAATTCAACCATGTGAATAAGCAAAAATTTCTTTAGATAAACATTTGTGCTTCATGTTTTTAATTGCTGAAGAGTGATCTTCTCCTGCATAAATGTACTTTTCTTTCAGCCTGAGGTGAATTCATTTCACTTTTAGTGTGAAAGGGCTTTTACGTTTGTCAAAATTAAAAAAATTTATATTAAAAAACAAAGCAAGCCCTGCCCAGATTTAAAAAGTAATGCAAAAAGTAATGTAACTAGCAGTAAAATACAAACAAAAAATATTAATGTAAACTAAAATATTAAAAAAAGTTCAGAATTACTTTTACATTATTTTTATTTTTTATAATGTAATAAGATTATGTAATATGCATAGATTATATATATATATATAGAGAGAGAGAGAGAGAGAGAGAGAGAGAGATTATATTTATATATTAATTGTAAAAATATTACTGCAGTAAAACACAAAATGTGCACTAAAATATGAAAATTCAAAGCTACAGTATTAAATTATTTTTAGATTTTACAATATATTATAAATTATATAATAGTATATAGTAATATATCTAAAATATTTACTAACAATATTATTTTTAAATATTAAAGTATTAAATAATATTAATTTTTAATATTTATATTATTTTAAGTTAATATTAAATGTTTCTGATTTATATTAACATTATATTTATTTTATTTGTAAAAATACTGGCTTAAAAATAATGTGCACTACAATATGAAAACTCAAAATTACAGTATACATTTTTTTATATGTTACACTATAAAATATAAAATTGTACATATAGTAATTTCAAATATTTTTATTTTTAATTAATATTGACTATTCTTATGTTAACAATTATTTCTAATATTATCTATATATTATTTATAAAAATATTGTGTCTATATAATATTTGTATACACACACAATTATATATAGTAACATTACAGTACATATCTTAATAAATATAGAATTTTATTTTCTATATAGTATTACAGATAGATAGAAATATACAGACATAGTATGTCTATAACATTATTTTTAATTAAAATTGGATAGTCTGATTTAATAAATCAGAGCCTGAACAAAAAATTATTGTTCAGTTTTGAACAATAAATCAAAACTGAACAAAAATACTTTAAAAGACAAAGTTAAAGTTAACGAACACAGTTTTAAAAAAATACCACATTAATTTAGTCCTATTAATGCTTTTAACATACTGTAGTAAAACATTACAGCTGTCATCATGGCTCTTTTTTCAGCCATCATGTGGTGAATCATCTGGTTTTGAAGATCCAGGAGAGACTTACAGAAGTAAGTTAAATTTGAGCAGAGAAACCTTAAATAAACCTCACACATGGAAAAAAATATCATTTTGCTCTCCAGCCACAGTCATGTGATCACAACATGCTGGTTAAGCTGACTCTTGATACCGCAGAAGACACTTGGCAATTTTTCATTCATCCCGCAAGAGAAAAACTAAAGTCTCCAATCATTTCTGTGTCAATTTGGCAATCGGAGCCAGTTTGCGCCATTACGCGAGTGAATTACGGCCATTTTCGGAGCTCTGCGCAAGCGTGAACCAGCGATCGGAGGTAAAGAGATCTGATCCTAATGCTCTTTTCTTCCTCGAGCTCGTCTAAGAGGCTGAGATTTCCCAGCGGAGGGAGAACAGAGTCTTTCCTCCAGCGCCTTCGAGGTTTGCCAGCGCGCGCTAATGACTGTCTCTCAGTAATGACACCGCCGGGGGAGCAGCGAATAATCGGGTCGCCCCGATCGAGTGGGGGGTTGAAGATGCGGTCAGCTTCCTTAACTGCCGTTCGCTTCGCTCTCCATCCATCTTCCTCCATCTCTACCACCCGTGTTTTTGTCACCGAGCCTGTCTAATTGGCACGAGGAGTCCCTCTTTTTTCTCCTGCGTGAGGGGTGAATCCCTGAATCATTGATGGAGGCGTTTGGAAGAGGGCCGGTCTGGTGTCTGGGTAATGGAGTAAAGCTACACCCACAGCGGGGCTCAGGATTGGGGTTAGATCACATCTCAACTCTAGAGTAACCAAAAACATGCCATGAAATGACTGCATTACTGTGCAAAAACACTTAGTTTTGCTTTGTTTTTCAACTGTCACATGGTTAAAACGGTATAATCTGGCATTGTTCGCTCATGTTCGATGTCACTATTACGTCATTTCAGACCAGGGATGAAAAAAAATAAATAAATAAATAAACTGGTTCACTCCAGAATCAATATTTTAATGTTACAATGGAACGATGAAAAAACATTATTAACCGGTTAATGGCTATTTCAAATGTAAACATTCTAAAATTCTTTAATTCTAAAAAAAATTCTTAAACATTCTAAAAGTTCAAAATTTACATAGAGGCAAACCTTTCCATTCATTTCAGCTCTCGATTCTCATTTGTGTTCATGTATAAACCGAGTACATCTGGATTACGAATCAGATTCCAAAAATAAGTACTACTTGTAATTACTACCTGATCTCATGATGAAAATGGACCTGTGGGAACTTTTTCGCAAGACGCGAAATTCGCACCAATAAGTACATATCACTGCAGTTTCCAGAAATTAACAATAGAGGTGCTAAAACAGAAAATAGTTTTCAAACACTGTTACGATTACAGCTCCATGTTTTTCATTTTCCGGATGTAACAAGCTTGTTCGGTAAAATTAACACTAGAGGCCAACAGCGAGCATTTGTAATCATTTTCCTATACATTTATGATTACAGCTCCATATGTTTACGCTTTCAGGATGGAACAAGCTTGCTCAGAAGCTCAGCTGGCACAGAATTGGACTTAGGATGCGGAATCCTTGGGTATGAATTCCGTCGAAAAACACAACTCAATGAAAGAGCTGAAAGACGAAAGATCGAAAACCAAGCTAAAATGGCATGCGTTTTTACCAGTGTTAATTTCGTTGATGAATAATTTGTCAATTTTCATCAACATTTTTGTCACCAATGAAAACGAGACTACAACGAAACAAAAACTTGTTTTGAATGACAAAACTATGACGAAAATCTACTGACATTTTCATCAACAACAAAAAATGATACGAAAATGTTAGGGAGATTCATTCAGAACAAATCTGCTGTGTAATTAGGAGATTAGATGCGTACATCTGAATTGTATCATAGCCTATTGATACAGTATATCTGATGGGACATAAGCTAGAATACACTTGCCGCACATCTCATAAAACGTTCAAAAATGTCAACACCTGGTAGTAAAGCCGGTTCTGCGATTAGTAGTAAATCTCCATCACGTGCTTTCAGATGGAGTGGCATTTAATACACAAAGCCGTAGATCACCAACAAGCTACGGAGTGAACTACATTCGATTATGAACACAATATTGTGTAGCTTGATGTGCATGACAATCACATCCGATTTATTGTACAGCCCTAGTTGAAAGTAATCTAAAAGTAGTCTGATTACATTATCAAACATCAAACAAAAATCAAATAAATAAAAAAGTAATAATAAAAGACAAATTCATTAAACAAGATACCTTTCTTTGAGAAGCAAGACTGCATAAGACATTACATTTTGTTTTTATAAAAATGTGTCTTTAATACAAGTGTCTTACTCTTCTCGCATTCTTTACCCGTTTGTTTTTAACAAAAACTATCAGTGCCAGAAGACAACACACACTTTTTAATAATATTTTATGCAGAGTTGCTTCTCGAGCAGATTTATCCTGTTTCAAGCATATTGAGACGTGCTGACTGGAAAACAAGGAAAAAGCTAAATTGTGAAATCATTTTTTGCAGTGTGGAGGCTGGTAACACAAGCATCTGAATAAAACCAATTTGATACCAGACAAAAAAAAAAAAAAAAAAAGCCCTGAGCGAAAGACGAGACCCTGTGGTCCGGAGTAAACCACTTAACCTCAGATTATCGGCTCGTGCATCACATTAAATGAACGAAAGCTGATAAAACAACACCTAACCTGATGTTTTCCAAATGCACGTATTGCTTTGCATCATAAATGTGACCCTGGGCCACAAAACCATAAGGGTACAGACATAAGGATACATTTCTTGAAATTGAGATTTATACATCATCTGAAAGCTGAATAAATAAGCTTTCCATTGATGTGTGGTTTGTTAGGACAATATTTATCTGAGATACAACAGTTTGAAAAAATGCAAATATTAAGAAAATCGTTGTCCAAATGAAGTTCTTAGCAATGAATATTACTAACGAAAAATTATGCTTTGATATATTTACGATAGGAAATTTACAAAATATCTTCGTTGAACATGATCTTTACTTAATATTCTAATGATTTTTGGCATAAAAGAAAAATCAATACTTTCGACCCATACTGTTGGCTATTGCTACAAACATGACTGGTTCTGTGGTCCAGGGTCACAAATGTGCACGCTGATAAGATAAAGCAATGCATCTGGAAAGAAAGATTGCACTGCATCCATATTTTATGCAACACCTCAACGAAAAACTTTCTGAAGTGCATTTTGCTCCTTAAAGATGAGCAAATCTGTCAGTAGCATCAGCAGAAAGGAGCTGTTTATAAACCACGGTTAATTAGCATTCAAAACTAGACTAGGCGAGCGAATCAGACGACTGTTTGCGAAAGATGTTTGTCCAGTCGCGGCAGATTTCTTTTTATCTGTGGTGAGCTGCAGATGCCTGTCAGCGACGGTGACGTGTGATCAAAGCGCAGCCGTCCCAAACGGATAAACTCCCCGCTCGCACCTCTCCATCCGCCACAGAAGGAATAATTACGGTGGCTTTGTGCAGCAACACGAGCAAAAACACAGACGCCGAAAGCCGGGAGGAGAAGAGAAAAGGGCAGCGGCCTGGTGAAGTAATTAACCAGCACCGCTTGTCTCACATGGCAGAGTCCATTATGTTCACGTCGGGCCACAGGGAGCCGCGGACACGCAAAGCTCGCAGATTAGAAGCACTTTCCCCTCACGCCAACACTTTCTCTTCCGCTTGCAATCAACAATACGGCCGAAGCAGCAGCTATTGATCCATAACACACATAGGCTCAGTTTCTGAGGGGCAAACAGCAGTAAATCACTGTGAGTGGATACAAATCACAGCAGAACGTCTGGATGGGCTCATCGACATTTAATAACACTGTTTGCGGCCATATGGTATTGATATTCCTCAAGCACTCTGGTCAGAGTTTGTTTTAAACACCAAATGCAGACTAATGCCATTCATTTAAAGCTTTGTGCCAGAAGAGACGCTAATTTGAATAGAAAAATAATGACATTTCCCTTGTCGACCATTGGTTGGACAAACAAGTAGCCCCGCCCCAAACTCACGCCATTGGTTGAGATAATGTTTTTGAGTCACAACGTGACCCACTTGAAAGACATTCATATTTTTATTCAGCAAGGATGCATTAAAGTGATCAAAAGTGACATTTGTAATGTTGCATTTTAAGTAAATGCTGTTGAACTTTCTATTTATCAAAGAAACCTAAAAAATCAAAGGTATCACTGTTTTCACAAAAATATGAAGCAGCACAGATGTTTTCAACATTGAAAATAATCAGAAATGTTTCTTGAGCAGCAAATCAGCATATAAGAATGATTTATGAATGATCATGTGACATTGAAGACTGGAGTAATGATGATGAAAATTCAGCTTTGCATCACAGGAATACATTTTTAAAATATATCACAATAGAAAACAGTTATTTAAAATTGTAATAACATTTCACAATTTCTACTATTTTTGATCAAACAAATGCAGCCTTGGTGAGCAGAAGACACTTCTTTCAAAAATATTTTGAAAGTCTTACTGAAAATGCAAACAGATGTGAGAAAGAAGACCAATCGCAATTTAGAATGCAAATATTTCAATGACATCACCACTGTTGATTAGAATGTTGAACGCTGAACATTCTATTAATGTAACTGATATTTTCAAATTCGAATTTCAAATTAATTTTAAAAATTGAAACTGAAATGATCTACAAAACTGGCTGTATGATAAGTTGTTCAGGCAAAATTAATTGCACTAGTTTAATATTTAGTTAATGGTTTAGAACAAACCCAGAGCAGAATGTTTGAGAAACAACAAACAGCAAACAGAACAAATGCTTACATGACATGAACAAACCTCTTCAGTCATGTTACATGATACTGGACATTACTTCCATTATTGACAAATCACAACAGTGTCTTCAATTCAAATGCAACAGGCCTGTTTGTTGCATCAGTTGCTTCAATATGCAAAATCTTGATTCTAGAGCATGTGAACCCAGCTATTTTGTTAAAACATGCCTAAAATGTCTTGGCTCCAGTGTTCCCAGTGATCAACAAAATGCACAGTGTCCATGTCATGAACAGTGCAATTAAAACTAGAATAAGACAGCTATGTTTGGAGATTTGAAGATTTGGAAAAATGTAGCATTACATCACATGGATCCTCTGCAGTGAACGGGTGCCGTCAGAATGAGAGTCCAAACAGCTGACAAAAACATCACAATAATCCACAAGTAATCCACACCACTCCAGTCCATCAATTAACATCTTATTAAGAGAAAAGCTGTAACAAATCCATCAAGATGTTTTTAACTTCAAACCATTATTTTCAGTTAAAATACGAGTCCATAATCCATAATATTGCTTCCTCCAGTAAAAAAAAGTCCATCTCCTATTGCCTCTTACGTCAAAATCCACCCACATATTTGTTTACAGATATTTTGGACTGTTTCGGCTTGTTTGATCTATGCATATTTCTCTCCTGATTCAGATGAGATGACTCTTTCACAAGAGAAAGCAATATTATGGACAAATGGTCTGAAGTGGAAAAACAGCTTAATGATGGATTCACACCACTTTTCACAAGACATTAATTGATGGACTGGAGCTGTGTGAATTACTTGTGTATTATTGTGATGTTTTCATCAACTGTTTGGACTCTGATTCTGACAGCACCCATTCACTGCAATCATCAGCTCATTTTAATTTCTGGCTGAACTATTCCTTTAAGGAAATACCAATAGTCAGTTTCCAGGTTCATATCACTTTTTCCAGTGTAACTTGCATCAGCTTTGGCTTTATAATTAATTAATAAAAATGAATAAATGATAAATATTACGATAAATATTTAAAAGGTAACATTCCTCATTTTGCGCATGCATGCACACAGTCAGACTAAAAGGCATTGTGAACCAGTGCATAATTCGTTAGCCTGCTAACAATGGGAAACTCATCAAATCAGTGGCGAATGAAAGTTTAAAAAGGGTCATGCTCACAGCTGACCGTAAAAGGATAAAGATGTCTTGTTTGGACAAGTACACGCATAGTCAAGGACTAAATCACTGTGTGTCTGCTATGATGCAGTGTTTAGAAAAACATGGACATCAAACAGGTCAAATAAAGCAAAGAGCCAAATCAGCTGCATACATCTACCTAAAGCAACTTGCATGCACTCGAATACAACATGAGGGGACATCATTAAATATTGAGAAAAAAGCAGCTCTGGATGGTGGTGTGCTTGAATGCTGCTACTGCAATTAATATAAAGCACTGAATTACTGCGAAATAATACAAGATAAAAGAGTTTGAGCTGATATCAAACATTATCAATATTACACATGCACTCTTTGCAATGTGTTCATGTTGAACTCAAACAGACTGAGCGAGCAGGAGGAGAGGATGAACAGTCAAACTGAGAGCATTTGTATGGCTGAATGCTGTATGAAATATTCATTCACTAAGTGCTGCTGGATTGTGCCCTGTGAGAGCATGTGCTGCTCAGGTCATGAAGGGAGGAACTCAACATCACAAAACATGGACAGATGCTTAACGCAGAAATACGGCCTATCTATCATCATGACTGATTTGATCACATCTACAGACTTTAGACTGAGAAAACTGCAGCATGTTGTTAAATATGTAGGTATTTGTATACACATTTTAGAATTCTTAAAAAAAATAATTACTGTATGTAAAAGGGTTTATACATTACAACCTTTTCAGATTTATTGTATATATATATATATATATATATATATATAATGTATATATATATATATATATATATATATACATATACATATATCTTTTAGAGTCTCTTCTGCTCACTAAGGCTGCATTTATTTGATGAAAAATCCAGCAGAATTGTGAAATATTACTACAATTTCAAATAACTCTTTTCTATTGTAATGCATTTAAAAATATGAATTATTCCTGTGATCAAAGCTGAATTTTTAGCATCATTACTCCAGTCTTCAGTGTCACATGATCCTTCAGAAATTATTCTAACATGCTAATTTGCTGCTTAAGAAATGTTTCTGATTATTAACGTTGAAAACAGTTGCATTGCTTCATATATCTGAAAACAGAATGAGAATGATTAGTGATGAACAAAGTTCAAAAGAACATTTGTTCACATTTCTATAAAAAAAAAAAATACAAGTTTACACTAAACTCTATAGACTCCAAACTAAGCTAAATGATGTCTAATAATGCAGCAGCGAAGACAAGGCCAGCTCTTTATAGTTAATAAATGAGACCCATATCACTGAATTACACATGAAAACATTGAGTTCAGGAGCACAGAGAGACAGTGTTCCTTCTCCACCATCTAGACTCCGCTTTTTCCGAAACACACAGATCAGACAGCAGAGGTCCATACGGATATTATACTGAAACATAAAGCAGGTCCTTAAATGACACCTGACTCGACCCAAACAGTGCCGTTAAAGTTTGAGACTTACAGTCTGATCAAATATGACAGTGCATGACACTTTTCTCCATGAATTAGAAACAGCTCAAAAATATACAGACATCTGTAGCATAATGTTGATACTGCAAGCATACAGCGCTGAGTTTTGTGAATGAGACAATATAATAATGAGCCTAATTTACATATAGAAGAGGTGAATGGCGAAAGAGGCACATCTGATTAATGAATTTGCTTAAGAAAAAAAATCATCATAATCATTAATGAATTAATTTTTCATGGATTTCACCTTAAGTTATCAATTAAAAACTGACTGACACCCAATGGGAAACCAGTTTATAACAGACCTACACTGAACTGTAGTGAAGACCCTCAATATTGTAATTTCTTTACTGTAGAAAGGGAGATAGTCACAAATGATATCTCCTAGATACACCAACAGAGAATAGAGGCTTTTGCAGAAATCTGCTTCTCAGATGTTTCTTTAGAGAAAAAGACTCCAGAAATCACACACGTGTTTCTTCTGGAATTGTAGAAGATCACCCATAGAAAAGAAAATCAAACAGGACATCTTATTGATGTCTCAAATGTTTCTCCAAGACACCAGTGAGATTGAACAGTGCAAATGGAGTCACCAGAACTCACATGTTTCATCTAGAGTTTCAAAAGAGATCTCAACAATGTCTAAAACTGAGACGCAAGACAAAGTCAAAATTGCAGGATATAAACTCGGAATTGCAAGACGAAAGTAGGAATTGCGGGATATAAACTCAGAATTGCAAAACAAAATTCAGAATTGCGGTATATAAACTTGGAATTGCAAGATGAAAGTAAGAATTGTGGGATATAAACTCAGAATTGCAAGACAAAAGTCAAAATCGTGGGATATAAACTGGGAAAGTCAGAATTGCGGGATATAAACTTGGAATTGCAAGACAAAAGTCAAAATACAAGTGTACATGTGAAACACTCATTACTGACCACTTAGAGCATCACCACACACTACATTCACCAATTCATGTCCTGTTGTCACAAACACACACACTCTCATTCCACTGCTCCAGGCAGGAAGTTGCTTTCATTTGCAATTCAGCTCACAGCGAGAGGAGCTACAGATCAATACAGCAGCAATTATGACCAACACGAGACGAGGAGCAGATACACACTATCATCATCACACACACACCAATGGAGAGGCACTGTTAATAACCCACACTGAAAACAACAGTGGAGTCACCAATCACAACTTCAAATGTGACACACAAACACGACTTTATATAGCGAGCGAATTAAGACTCGCTGAGTCTGTGCTCAATCAGAGCGATTACTAACATGTGAACAGAAGTGATCTGCTGTCTGCTGTCAGACCTACAGGCCACAATCTGATGAGTGGATGTTCTCCTACAACATCTAACTGATGCTTTCCAGAAGCCCTGAGATCCATTAAAGTGTCATATTCCAGCGGCTGCTGCGACTGAAACAAAGTTGTATTCAACTTAAATAAACATTTTTATTCCGCAACGATGCATTAAATTAAGCAAAAGTAACAGTAAAGACATTTATGATGTTACAAAAAAGATTTCTATTTCAAATGCTGTTCTTTTGAACTTTCTATTCATCAAAGCATCCTGAAAAATAGAATGCATCACAGTTTAAACAAAAATATGAAGCAGCACGACTGTTTTCAACAGAGATACCAATAAATGTTTCTTTAACAGCAAATCAGCATATTGCAATGATTTCTGAAAGATCGTGTGACACTGAAGACTGGAGTAATGATGCTGAAAATTCAGCTTTGATCACATCAATACATTACATTTTACTATACGTTTACATAGAAAACACTTCATCACAATGTTACAGTTTTCACTGTGTTTCTGAACACATAAATGCAGCCCTAGTGAGCATAAAAGACGTCTTTCAAAAACATCATGGAGTTCATTCTTAAATCACAAATTTAGTTTGATTTCTCTGTGAGATCAGACGCTCTGAAAGTCTTGAGTGCTTTACAGTCCATTGGGTTTCTCCAGATGATCAAATTACACCCACCACAACAACCCACTCACACAAAGTGAAGTGGACTGAATGATTCAGAGTGTGCTGTTTACTCTAATAAAGCTCTATGATGGACCCTGTGACCTGCTAGGCTCCGCCTCTGGCATACTAATTATCCCCAGCACTGACTGATTCATTTAGACCTCAGTAATAATAATCTAAACATACCATTGGCCAGTTAGCATATGGAAATGAGCTTTAAGGTTACACATACAGACACACACACAGGAACTTGTTTTCCTCCACCGCCAGGAATTTTGCATCAATATTTATTTTTCTCTTCTCATTTCAACTCATGATCATTTACATGCTAATTGCTGCAATTTGCATAGCGCTATAGCAACTACCTGCCGAAGCCACACATGGAGAACAACAAAGACTAGTGCCGCTAGTAACTTAACTACAACTTTCAGTAGCACAACAGCAGTTACTGTATATATATATATATATATATATACTCCTCTTAATCTAATGACATTCAGAATGGCATTCAAAAGTCTGAACTGTGTGATGTGAACTTGGAATTGCGAGAAAAAAAGTCAATTGCAGGATGTGAACTTGGAATTGCAAGAAAAAGTCAGCATTGTGGGATGTAAACATTAAATTGCGAGAAAAAAGTAAGAAATTGCGGGATGTACACTCAGAATTGCGAGAAGAAAGTCAGAATTGCAGGAAGTGAACTCGGATTTGTGAGAAAAAAGTTGAAATTCTGAAATATAAACTAGGAATTGTGAGAAAAAGGTCAGAATAGTGTAAACTCGGAATTGTCAGAATAGTGGGAAGTCAGAAAAGAAAAAAAGTCAGAACTGCGGGATATGAACTCGGAATTTGGAGAAAAAAGTCAGAATTGCGGGATCTAAACTCGGAATTATGAGAAAAAAGCCAGAATTGTGAGATCTGCACTAGGAATCGCAAGACAAGCCAGAATTGCGGGATGTAAACTTGGAATTGCAAGAAAAAAGTCAGAATTGCGGGATATGAACTCAAAATTGCAAGAAAAAGTCAGCATTGTGGAATGCAAACATGGAATTGTGAGAAAAAGGTCAGAATTGCGGGATGTAAACTCGGAATTGTGAGAAAAAAAGTCAGAATAATGGGAAGTAAACTCAGAATTGTCAGAAAAAAGTCAGAATTGCGGGATATGAACTCGGAATTTGGAGAAAAAAGTCAGAATTGCGAGATATGAACTCGGAATTATGAGAAAAAAGCCAGAATTGTGAGATCTGCACTAGGAATCGCAAGACACAAGTCAGAATTGTGGGATGTAAACTTGGAATTGTGAGGAAAAAGTCAGAATTGCGGGATTTGAACTTGGAATTGAAAGAAAAAAAAGTCAGAATTCTCCTTTTATCTTGCAAAAGCACCGGTTTAAGCCACAGTGTGGTATCTGACATCATCTGTTTTGCTGATAGATATTTAATAAAATACTGCTGTTCATCACTATGTTTTCAACCTGCACATAATAGTTTTCTTTGATGAAATGCTTTGGTTAAATCAATGCTGTCACTCTGACAGATCTCAGTCGGGACAGCAACTTCAATCTGACGTGAATGAAAACGAGGCTGAAGGACTGACTGACGCGTGCCCGTACTGTTGCGTGTCAATCATTCAGACAACAAAGTATTGAGCATATTGAGCGGACTGGACGTCTATCCCTCACAGACCCGCTCTCATTCACATCAAATTAAAATTAACATCTACCCGCACAAAGATCCTTTGAGATCGCCATCGATTTTGTCCCGTTAAATACTGCTCTGATTGAAAATAAAACCCAATTACATCATCTGATAGCTACTGTATATGTTTAAAAAGATACGGCTCCTTAGTTAAAAGTTTCAGAGCAGCTTGATTAGTTAAACTACTTTAAGCCATCAGAAGGAGCAGTTCTAGGTCTAGTTTTGACTTACTATGATGTTTTTAATCAGCTGTTTGGACTCTGACGGCACCCATTCACTGCAGAGGATCCGTTGGTGAGAAAGTGATGCAATGCTACATTACTCCAAATCTGATGAAGAAACAAACTCATCTACATCTTGGATGGTCTGAGGGTGAGGACATTTTCAGCAAAGTTTCATTTTTGGGTGAACTGTTCCTTTAAATGACTTGGCAGTAATATCAGATCAAAACACACAGGAACTATTGGAGCTGACACACATTTACCTGGATAAAGAATTGTAACCTGAGCTCAGTAACATTTAACTTCAGCTCCGCTGACAGAGGCCTGTCTCGTCCTGTTCACATTCTCGTCTCGTCTGTTGAGATCTGACAGCACACGTACAGTGAAGGTGAATTATACTGGAGATTTTTATTAAGACATTCAGCAGTAGAACCCAAAGATCTGGCCTCAATCCAAAGCCTTTTGTTGTGTAGACGCATCACTTCCTGTGAGCGCAGTTCACCTTAGCTGGCAGACGAGCGAGACACTGACATGACACTCAGAGAAAGAGAGTCAAGAGCGACCCGTACTAAACTCAATAACCGGCTCTCAATAATCTAGTTAAACTGTGGATTGGATCCAAATCCTAGTGAGTTGCTTTAACTAGATCTCAGTGTAGGAGGATTTAGTCTGTGCCTACTGGAACTCGCTAATTTCATCATGTCTTTATACCAGCAAAAGTACCACTGTACGTCTCATGTTTCTTATATCGGAGGCTGAGTGTTGTTACTGTTTATTTTATTTTATTTTTGATTTTTAAAAGTAAACACCAGGATGTTATATTACAATATAAATCAATAATATAATAAATATATTATTAATATGATATTTAATAATGCATTCATTATAAATGCATTAAATATTTTTAATTCTATGTTATACATAAACGAGAAGTTAATTAATAACTTTATTTCTATAATTTCACTGTGGTTAAATCAAAGAGTCTTAATTTCCACCAAAAACAAAATAAACAAACAAACAAAAAAAAAACTATGTCTGAAATAAAGCAATATATACATAAAATAATAAACAATAACACATTATAAATAATAGTACAAATATTCAACACTAAAATATAAACTATAATAAAAATACAATATTAATGAATAACATTTTTCAAACAGTAATAAAATGTAAAATTACTAAACATTAACATTAAAAAAAACAAATATTAAAAAATAAAATATTACTAAACACTAAAATATAAACAAAAATACAATATTAATGAATAAAATATAAAAAAACACTTTTAAAATGACTAAACAACTAAAAAGATTAAATGACTAAAAAGTACAATATTAATGAATAAAATATTACAAAAAATAAAATACAAAATTACTTAACATTAACATTTTATAAACAATAATTAAATAAAATATTAAATGATAAAATATGCGCAATAATAAAACAAAAGATAATTAAACAGAAAAATATAAACAATAAATGGAATCCTATAAACAATAACATTATAAATAATAATAATAATAATAATAATAAACACTAAAATATCCACAAAAACATAATATTAATGAATAAAAACAAAAAGGACAAAATTACTTGACATTAACATTTTAACAATGATAAATTAAGCAAAATAAAAAATAACTAAACGGAAAAGTAAAAACGGTACATAAAAATTAAAAACATTATAAAGAGCAAAAATAAAACTACTAAACACTAAAATATAAACAATAATAAAAATGTAAAATTAATGAATAACATATTACAAACAAAAATAAAATATACAATTACTTAACGTTATATAAACAATAATATAAAAAATAATAAAACAAAAGATAACTAAACAGGTAAAAATATAAACAATAAATAAAATACTATAAACAATAACACATTATAAAAAAAGTAAAGAAAAAGTATTACTAATCACTAAAATATAATAAGTGAGAATTAAATAAAACAGCATTAATGAATTAAATATTAAAAACAATAAAATATAAAAAAAAAATTATGAAACATTTACATTTTTTAAAAAATATATAATAAAAGGTCAATAAATGATAAAATAATATGAACAATAATAAAACAAAAGATTACTAAATAGAAAAAAAAATCTAAACAATATAAATATTTTACTAAATAAAACATTCTAAATAAAAATAAAACAAAATTTAAATAAACAAAAAATCTAAAAAAATATAGTCAAATAATAGTAAATAAAATAATATAAACAATAGTAAACATTTTAATACACAAAATATTATAAAAGAAAATACGAAAAATAAAAATTAATAAACACAATATAAAGACTACATGTTTTATTGTTGAAGACTAACATGACAGCGTTGTAATGGACTCCTTAGAAAAGTAAGGCCTTAGAAAAAATACTTTTCACATTCGGTTTGTTTGAGAGATTGCAAATGAACCCAAACCCCTTTAAAAGGACCCAAACTCAGATGCTCAGATTGTGGATCACTTACATTGTGCACTGAAGAGTCATCCGTTGCATTATGAGCATATAATCACATCAGTGTAAGCGTATATTTTCAATAAATCAACTGTTCATCAGTTCATGCACTGCATTGTCCTTCATATCAAATATTTCACATTTACCTGATCCTTAACAGCTCATTAAAACAATGACCTCTGATTGGCCGCTTTACACGTCAATCAGCCCCTCTCCTCCTAAGTGGGCGGTTCTCAGTCAGAGTAAGCGGAGTAAGTACAGAGAGTCCTGAAAGGGTCGGCGGAGACACAGATATCGATGCGAGTTTGTTGAATCAGTGATTTGAGAGTGAAGGATGGTTCTTTAGCAGCGGGGTAAAGGATGAGCGTTTAAAGACATCGCTCGCCGCATCTGATGGAAATGAAATTAAACTCCAGCACGCAAGACAAGACGATCACGCCATCATTAATAAAGCGGGCGAAGGGCCCGAGGAGGTGAAGACCGATACGGCGCCTCATAAATCAGCGCGAGCGGCTGGCGATTGATGATCGCACGCGTCTCGCGGCTGTCCATCATTTCCCGTTTTCTGTCAGCGTAATTCAGCCCTAAACTGTCCGAAGAGATGAAAAATACAGCGAGAGACAGACGCTCTTCAGATGTCCTGATCGTCTGCTTGTTAAACCAGCCGTCAGTGACCCGTAAAGAGACGTTTCTGCTCAAGACATGATGGGAAACGTTCTCAACATCAGAAGACTGTTTTGGGACACTGTCTTTCTGACAGACTTGAAATCTGGTTGGATAAATAAATCTTCACACATCACTGCTGTATGTTTTACAGGGATTTTTATCGACTGTTTTTCTATTCAGCTCTAAATAAATAAATAAATGAAGTACATGAAGTAAAAATAAGTCCATTTATTTACTAATTTCCTTTTACTTGTTTATTTCCCTTTTTGTTTAAAAATGAAATAAGTAAAATAAGCAAATTAATAAATAATAAAATTAAATAAGTACTACATTAATTATATTGTTTTGTATTTATTAATTTTACTTTTTGGTTATTTTATAGTCTTTATTTATTTCACTTAGTTTTTTTATTTAAGTATTAATTTTACTTATTTTACATTATTTGGTTTATTTATTAATTTGCATAGTTTACTTATTTACTGTTTTTTATTTGTAAGCGAAAGGGGTAATAAGAAGTAAAAAATGCAAATAAAGCCACATTTTATTTTTACTTATTTTTCTTTTTATTTATAAGTTAAATAAGTAAATACAAGACAAAAAGTAAATAAATGTATTATTTTATTTATGCATTTTACTTTATTTACTCTCACTTGAACTTTTTATTTGTTTCTGAAAATATAAAGAAACAAATAGAGACTGAAATAAGTCTCTATTTTAACTGAAAAAGTAAAGTAAATAAATTAATTTATTTATGAATTTGAATATTTTACTTATTTACTGTATTTTTTTATTTGCAAGTAAAAAGCCAGTAAGTAGTAAAATATGTAAATATATATATATTTTTTACTTTATTTACTTACTTGACTATTGTTACACATGAATTTACTTATTTTATTTTTTACATTTTATTTATAACTTATTTGTAATTTTATTTGTTTATTTATTTACTTATTTATTTTATTTTCTATTTATGAGTAAAATAAAAAAAAATAAAGTAAATAAATATAGTTTTAACTTATTTGTTTTGGTTTATTATTTACTGATTTTCTTATTTTACGCATTTATTTTAAGTCTTTATTTTAAGTGAGAAAAAGTAAATGTATAAATTTAAATTTAAAATTAAACGTATAAATTAACTTTATTTAATTGTTACATTTTGTTATTTTTTATCAATTTGCATATTTTACTTATTTACTGTATTATTTATAAGTGAAAAGAGCCAATAAGTAGTAAAATATGTAACTAAACCTAATAAAGCTTTTTTAAATTTATTTATTTACTTATTTGACTTTAGTTTATTGTTATATAAGAACGTACTTATTTTACTTTTTTCTTTTTATTTATAAGTGAAATAAATAAATACAAATTAAAAAATAAATAAATATTTTATTTATTTTTATAGTTATTTATTTTCACTTTATTATTATTATTTACTGATTTGCTTATTTATTTTAAGTCGTTATTTTAAGTGAGAAAAAGTAAATAAATCTATATCACTTTATTTACTTCACTTTATTTACTTACATTGCTTTTTATTTACCATACTTATTTTCTTTACTTTTTATTAATCAATAAAATAAGTAAACAGATAACAGATAAGTACTTTTAATTTATTCACTTATTTTCCTTAATTATTATTAAATTAATTAATTAAATTTACACCTTTATTGATTTATTTATTTGACCTATTAATAAAAAAGAAAGAAAGAATAGATTGATGCATTCAAGTCTACCTAGAAAGATCATTAAACTGTGGATGAAAAGCATTTTCTATATTGATAGCAAGTATAAACTGAAGGAAACAGCTGTATCTAAACACACACACACACACACACACACACAGATGCTGTGAGATTGGATTTCACCCTTGAAATGTAAGCGCATCAGAAAAACCTGCTGCAACAGCCTGCGATTTAGAGATTTTTTAGCTGTTCGTGTCTCTCTCACACACACACACACACACACTTAGAGTTAATTAGAGCAGCAGCGGCGGCAGCGACGGTAATCAGCAGACAGAAAGATGGAGAAAAGACTGTAACAGTGTGGAGGAATTTATTACACTTTATTACTGAGAGAGAGAGAAAGAGTATTAGACTGACACACACACACACTTTACAGCGATGAAACACTGTGCAGATAAATTAGGGCTTTGTGTTAAACAATAGCAGCCTGTAAGAGGATTTACTATGACCAACAAAAGCAGCCTAGTTCAAATCTAGCTGCAACAGATTTATGATGCATAAAAATATAAGAGCACATGATCAGTCACGCTCATTTGCTTACATTTAATTAGTCATCAAGAAGAGTGTGCAAACTTATGGATTCATATATTATGGGCCACTACTATATCTATATACTCTACATTATCATTCAAAAGTCTGGAGTCTGTCAGACTTGTTAATGTTTTTAAAGAAGTCTCCTTCTCATCAAGGCTGCATTAATTTAATCAAAAATACAACAAAATTGTGAAATATTATTATAATTTCAAATAGCTACATTCTATGTGAATATATAGTAAAATGTAATTTATTCCTGTGATCGAAGCTGAATTTTCAACATCATTACTCCAGTCTTCAGTGTCACATGATCCTTCAGAAATCATTCTAATGTTGATTTGCTGCTCAAGAAACATTCATGATTATAATCACTGATGAAAACTGTTATGCTGCTTAACATTTTTGTGAAAACTACACTTTTTGTTGGTCCAGTGCTGTTGACAATGAAACAATGAAAGACATCAAATACTGAACTCTCAGCTCACATTGTTCTCAAGACAATATCATTCACAGTAAATCTGAAGAATGTAAGCATGTTCTCTAGTGCTCTCAGTCTGATATACAGAGATAGAGAGTGAGACTGAAATCTATTTCAAGTCATTTCGTTTGATTCAGTCAGTGATGCAGAACCACAGTCTCTCTAACCAGACACACTGACCAGCATAACATCACACCACAAACCCACACACACACACGTTTGTTTTTGTGAATTGTGGGGACTTTCCATAGACTTCTATAGAGTTCATACTGAGCAAACGATATTGTCTATCCCCTAACCCAACCCTAACCCTAAACCTAGCCCTCACAGAAAACATGTTTGCATCGTTACACTTTCAGATAAACATCATTTACTATTTTTAATCATTTTTTTAACATTGTAGGGACCGCAGGCCGGTCCCCACAATGTCAAAAATTTCAGGTTTTACTATCCTTGTGGGGACATTTGGTCCCCACAATGTAGCAAAAACAAGTACACACACACACACACACACACACACACACACACACACACCGAGAGAAAGAGATAAGTGATTTTGCTGAGGTTTTACTTTCTCATAGCTGATCTTTTTTCATGCATTCTTTAGTTTTCATGATTATTTCCAAAATTCTTTTGATTCTTAGAACTAAACTGTCTGTGCTACACTGTTAAAAAAAAAAAAAAAAAAAAAAAAAAACAATCTGTAAAATTACGGTAAAAAAAAAAAAATGGCAGCTGTGGTTGCCAGAATTTTACAGTTAAAAATACTCATGAAACTGAAATAATGCAATAAACATTCATTTAACAACATTAGATGTAACACACAAACGTAATGTACGAAACTAATAAGAAAAAATAGTTCTGAAAAGAAGAAACACAAAACAGAGAGTTCTGGGAATTTCAATTTATGGTTATTCACTGTAAATTTAACATTCTTTTTCACTTCCAAAAAACGGTAGACTACCAAAAATGTTTTTCACCGTATATAGTGGGAGAACTTACTGTTAACCATTTAACAGTCTTTTACTGTTAAATTCATGGTCATTTTTTACATTTTTTACAGGGTACTGTACCTTTAAGTCACACATACTATTTCAACCAGATGATCCAACGGTAACTGCACAGATCTCAGGCTGCCTGGCGGACATCTTAGCGTGGATGAAAGAACATCACCTGCAAAGACTGAGCTCCTTGTTTTCCCTTCCACTCCGACTCTGATTTCATGTAGTTAGGTTCATCAACAACTATCCCATCAAGTTCAGCCAGAAATCTTGGTGTAATGTTTGATGACCAGCTGACTTCCAAAGACCATATAACTAAAACTGCTCGATCTTGCAGGTTTGCATTGCACAACATCAGAAAGATCAGGCCTTTTTTTAACAGAGCAGGCCACACAACTTCTTGTCCAGGCCCTGGTCATCTCTAGGCTGGACTGCTGCAATGCTCTATTAGCCGATCTTCCTTCATGCACAATCAAACCTCTACTAATGATTCAGAATGCAGCAGAACGACTGGTCTTCAACGAGCCCAAAAGGGCCCATGTCACAGCTCTCTTTATCACCCTGCACTGGCTCCCGGTTACGACTTGCATCAAATTCAAGACACTGATGCTTGCATATAGAACAGCCACAGGCTCGGCGCCCGCCTACCTCCACTCACTGCTACCAATCTACACTCCCTCCAGAACTCTGAGATTCACTAGTGAGCGACGCCTCGTTCTACCATCACAAAGAGGCACAAAATCACTTTCCAGAACATTCTCATTCATCCTGATGACAGTCATTGGGTGTAAAGTAGGGCTGCCCCCTAATAAATGACTATTAGTTGACAAGAAGAGGCTTGGTTGACCAAAATTTTATTAGTCACTCAGTCGCAGAGGAAAAAAAAAAATCCACAGATAGTGGCAAAGTCACACAGACTGTGACAGACAGATCGGCTGGTCTATGTGGTAATACAGTACATCAGGCAAGACATCCAAACACTCGTCTATCATTCATCAGTTTCAAATATGGCTTTTTCATCTGAAAGATGTATGTAGTAGCAACTTTACATGGCTGCTCTATCTAAAGTTAACCTAGAAAAATGTGCGCTATTCAAGTGTGGAAGCTGAAGAGTAGTGCGCTTACTGCATGACAGATTCAAAAATACTTAAAATACTCCGTCATTTTGATCATACACATAAAAGTAATAAATCTGTAATGAACCTGTACATTTGTGTGCACTCAGTGTAACAACGAAACATTGAGCTTTTGTAAAATAATGAAAGCAAACAGAATGCGATTTGAAACCGTGTATACTTGCCTTACAGATGTGAAAAAATATATCCATAGAGAGGGAAATGTCAACTTATAAATGAACCAATTTAAACAAATATTCTCAGATTGTGTAATCCATTTAAAACATGCATACAGGGGCATCACTACTGTGGAGATGACGAGTCGGTGTTGACGACTTTATCACCTAAGACGAAAACAAAGAAAGCACTAGTTTATCAATAAGTTATTAAAATGTTAATGCAGTCTCCTTGCTGTTTTTTCCTGACACATTCAAACTTATAATATCTGCCCGTGCGCTGTGCTCGACCGCTTATTGGGCTATATAGGCATTTAAATGAAATGTTTGGACTCTCATTCTGACGGCACCCATTCACTGCAGAGGATCCATTGGTGAGCAAGCGATGTAATGCTACATTTCTCCAAATTTGAAGAAGAAACAAACTCATTTGCATCTTGGATGGTCTGAGGGTGAAATATTAAATTTAATATATTAAACTCAAAAGGGAAGCCCACTAAACAATGACTCAAATGAATAATTTTCCTGAACTGGTCAACTGAAAATGAATCATCCCAACAAATCAATTCACTGAAAGCATCATGATTTCTTTACAGCACAATTCAGGTTTGCTGTTTGATTGTTGCCTCAAAAACAAACAAACAAACAAACAAACAAACATGGGGTGCAATATTTGTCACACTGCACTCTTAGAACTGAAAATATGCTAAAACAAATCAATACGTTGCAATTATATAAAGTATACAGTTTATATACAGCTGCCTACTGTGAGGTAAATTACAGTAAATACAACATTTTATTGTCAAAAAAGTATTTATTCATAACAAAATGAATAATAATTTATTCATGTATTTACTGATGTAATAAAAGTAAAACAAAATAATAATAATAATAATAATAATTTAGTACATTTAGAATAACATTAATACATGCAAATATTGAATTTAAAATTAAATTAAACAAAACTAAAATAAATTAATCAAAATAAAAAATGTATTTACATTTATTGATGTTTAAACAAAATAAAAATATAGTCATATGAATAAAAATATATTCATTTATGTACACCTGCAGTAAACACTATAAAATAAAATAAAATAAAATAAAATAGATTAATTGTGCCTTTAGTAACATTAGCTGACGTGGTCACTACTCAAACGCCATGAGTGTCAATGTCATGTTAAACACTAAGCAATGGCTGTTCTCCACATCCAGTACAGTCCGAAGACATTTTTTTTTCAATAATCGATCAATAACAAGGCAAAAATACAGAAAAAGCCACATCCACATCTCAAATCCAACCTCAAGAGTCCAAACACCCCTCAACAAGCTGTTCCTGTAACACAATATTGTGTTTAACATACTGTGAGCTTTACCTTCTTCAAAACACACACTTCAGCAGCTGTCTGACGTGTTTCGTTCCAACACAAGACAAACATCACTTCACATGCGCTCCCACAGTTTTGAATCTGTCTCATATCATTCTCACATCTGCGTTTCTCATTCTTCCTTCCATTGGTGAACCGTATCAATAATTCAGCGCTACATACTGCAGCAAACCGAGCCGCGTGTTTGAATATGAAATCAATTAAGCGCACAAACACACTCGCTCATAAACACGCGGCCTCATGAATAATGTCTGCTGCTCTCCGGAGGATCGTTTGCCCTGGATTCTTCATAGGGTGACTCAACGCAACCCCAACCATGTGCCGCGTGTGTGTGTGTGTGTGTGTGTGTGTGTGTGTGGACAGATGGGGGAGGAGATGCTTCTCCTGCTGTCTCACAGTGATTTAAAGGCAGGAGGAAAGCACTCATCTCATTTATCGCTCTCTGGTGTCTCACTGCTGTATCACTGTACCAGCACTCACATATGTGCACTATTTTGATGTTACAAATGGTAAACAAACTGTTCTGCATGATGTTTGAAAACAATATTCATACTAAAGCTCAAATCTGCAATTTTACACAAAAACGAACATTAAAACATTATATTGTACAACAAAAAGATTAGCATGTGCGACTATTTCGATCCTAGTCCATAAAAAGGCATTTATTTTAAAAAAGCCATTATCTACTTAGAACATTAGCAAATTCATACCAATATTGATGATTGTGTGTGTATATATTTATGTATGTATATATATATATATATATATTTTTTTTTTTTTTTAAGTATTAATTTGTTAAGTACATAAAATACAGAAATACATTTATTTTTACATGTAAACTATAATATTAAATATATAAAATGAATATAGAAACCAATATATCAGGCATTGCTAATAAAATATTTTAACACATTTGTAACATTTCATTATTAAATAAATAATTATAAATGATAATTATAAATAATTGTAAATAAGTAATAATTATTATAAAAGTAATTAATGAAATGAATGAATAAATGAACTAATAAATAAATGTTAAATTTATTAGCTACATATATATATATATATCAAAACAAATAAATTAATAATTTATTATGTACATAAAATACATAAATACACTTATTTTTAAATTTAATATAGAATTATAAATGTATAATCAATATAACAAAGCAATATATCAGGCATTGCTAATATTTTTTTAAACATTTTTAATATTTCATTATTTATTAAATATTTTTCTGTTATTAAGTAAATAAGTAATAATTATTGTAAAAGTGAATGAATGTATATTTTTAATTTAAGCACATTAAATACATACATTTTTTTTTTAACTTAAAATATAAAAGTAAATATATAATGAATAAAATAAAATAGAATATTTAACAATAAGTAATTATTATTATAAAAGTGAGTGAGTGAGTGAGTGAGTGAGTGAGTGAGTGAATGAATGAAGCAAGCCATTATCCATTTAAACTATCAGCAATTTCAGACCAATATCGGCCATTTTAAATTGAAAAGCTTATATTGATTGATACAGATGTGCAGAAAGCAATAAATCAAGCCCTGCTAATAAAACTAAAACATTTTAAAAACAAACCTCTGTGCACTTAAACAAATTCACAATCTAATGACTAATTCAACAAAGTAATTCGAGTTAATGAAGAACATTGATCAAGTGATCCAACACAAGCCACGGAGCTCCTGAATAATTCATGAGAGTATCTGCATATGCTAATATCGGTGATTATGGGCTAAAATGAGGAACAGCTTTCTGTCTGACAAAAAATAGCTCTCAACTGCACACAATAACTACAACTCTAGATAAAATAAAAATCAGTTATTATCAACTAATAAAATGTGTTCGAAAGTCAAATCAAATGTTTCAACAGTATGACATACAACATACAAGCTGCTATAGAAAATTAATTTACTTAATGAATTAGAAAATCAGTAGCTCCCAATATCGGCCAATTCAGACCAATTTTGATCAGGGAAAACATTGATAGATTCATCAATAATCAGATCAATGCCAATATTTATACAGTCACTAATATATGATACATCTTTAATAAAAACTTCAAAAGCAAAACCCTGCTGACTTCATAATCCAATGACTTATTCTACAAAGCAATCCAAGATAATTAAAAACAGCATTTAGTAATATAACACTGGGAAAAGTCAGAGCAATCCTGCATAATTCATGAGCGCATCTGCATAATATTGCATAAAAATATGCATAAGTTTGCTAACTGTGACCTAAAATGAGCATCAGACTTGGTTTGTGATTGCAAAGCAACATTTCACACACAACTAGTTAACGGCCACTTCAAAGTAAGCCTAAACAATGGTGCGAACAGAGAATAAAAGCATGAAAAAGTGCACTATAAACAGAGCGTCGATCCCAAACGGAGAAGAGGTCAGAGGTCAGGATGGAAAAGCACGTTCATTCAGAGCGGATAATAGCGGGACGGTCCTTACCTCGGACAAGTAGAGGAAGGCAGGCGGCGCGTGCAGCGAGTGTGGCAGCATCCCGGAGCCGGACAGCAGCACGCATGCAGAGTTTGCCATAGAGCTCAGAGAGGACGATTTCCACATTTAACACCACACACTGCTGTCTCTCTCTCTCTCAGTCTCTATCTGTCTGTCTCTCGTCCTGCTGTCAGCACAACGCAGCTCGGCTGGTCTGAGCTCGACACGGCTTCCCTCGCTCTCTCTGTTTACTCTGCACACAATAAAGATCACTTAAACATTCACATGCTGAGGTGGGAGGTGCATGAGAGCAGAGGAGGGATGCGCGAATGTGCGTGTATGTGTGTGTGATGGTATAGCTGCACTGCATGTGTGCTTTAATTGCCCACGACCCCCTTTAGAGCCCAACACTCACAAAGAACCCTGAAAACACACTCAAGGACACACACACACATGAATGAGGACATACTACAGACTTCTGCTGCTTTTTATAAAGCTAATTATAGTCACTGCACACCCTTAACAATGACATTCATTCATTTAGCTGATGATCTGATGCAAAACACCTAAAAAAAAAAAAAATAGGATATGAGCAGCACAAACAGAAAAAGACAATATTGCAGCAATTACATAACAAAACCCACACATTACTTATATACTGTATCTACAGTATGAATAATTTTTTTCCCTTATCACCACAGGAAGGTTTATCTCTTCTGGGATTATTTTTGTAACCAAATTTATCTAATTTAAAAGCTTTACACATTGAGACATTATTTTCTAGATAATTTGTGCAACTTCTTCTATTTATACACTTCATACTTAAACATTATAAGTGCTTTTAGTTTATTCTGAAACAGATTAACGTGAATGTGACATTGTTTTATTGCATGGGTTGTCGCACATTTCACTCTAGTACAGAAATGAAATGTCTGGACTAAACCTAACAAACAGTGTTAATAAAAGCACACACGAAAGAAAAATACATGTGTTGAAGCAACCATGCCATTTTAGCTTGATTTTACAAGTTTTTGAGCTCTTTTATTAAGTGTTGTGACATGCGTTTCTAAAGTTTAAATCTGTACCAAGCAAGTTTACTATGTCAGGAAAGTCATAGATACAGAGCAGGTTTTGTAATGCAAATGTCGAAATGTATTAGTTTGCAAATCATGCACTACTGAAAGTGTCTTCAGGTCATAACATAGTATTGTGAATGAAAATACATCTTTATTAATCAATAGTCAAAACTGTAATCATAATTTGTGTACAGGAATAAGACAGTTATGTTTTACAGCCCCTAGTGTTCATTTCAGCTGGAAACTGCAGTTAAATGTATGTATAGGTACATTTTTGGGAAAAAAAAAAAAAAAAAAAAAAAAAAGTGTTTTACATTTTTACACTGAGACATTTTCTAGATTATTCTAGATTATTTGTGCAATTTTTGCTATTTATGCTGTTTACACTTCATACTTAAAAACAAGTTAGAATATAAGTGTTTTTTAGCTTTATCTAAAACAGATTACGTGAATGTGACATTGTTGCATTGCATTGCTTGTCACACATTTCACTCCAGTTCAGAAATGAAATGTCTGGTTAGTGGCACTAAAAGGTTAACACTGAAAATAATTTGAAAATAATGTACCACCTACACTAAACCTAACAAATAGTGTTAACAAAGCAAACATGAGATAAATACATCTGTTGAAGCAACAATGCCATTTTAGCTCGATATTTAGCTTGAAGTTTTTGAGCTCTTTTATTAGTGTCATGACATGTTTCTCTAAAGTTTAATTCTTTACCGGTTGCGCTATCGAGCAAATTTACCATGTCAGAAAAGCCATAGATATGAAGCAGATTTTGTGACGCAAATGTCAAAATGTATTAGTTTAGAAATCACACACTATGTTCAAAGTGTCTTCAGGTCAAACCATAGATCTGACCTGTAATCATAATTTGTGTAAACAGGAATTTAACGCTTTTGTACATTTTTGGAGAAAAAAAACAACAAAAAAAAACATGTTTTCAATTTTTACATTGAAACATTTTCTAGATTATTCTAGACTATTTTGCAATTTTTGTTATTTATGTATTTATACACTATATACTTAAAAACAAATTAGACTATTATAAGTGCTTTTAGCTTTATATGAAACAGAAGAATGTGAATGTGACATTGTTTTATTGCACTGGCTGTTGCACATTTTACTCCAGTTCAAAAATGAAATGTCTGGTTAATGACACTAAAAGGTTAATACTTTCGCATACACTAAACTTAACAAATAGTGTTAACAAAGGCAAACATGAGATGAAAACTCATCAGTTGAAGCAACCATGCCATTTAAGCATGGTTTTACAAGTTTTTGAGCTCTTTTGAGTGTTGTGACGTGTGTTTCTAAAGTTTAGTTGTGCACCGGGTGCGCTATCGAGCAAGTTTACCATGTCAGAAAAGCCATAGATACAGAGCAGATTTTGCAATGCAAATGTCAAAATGTATTCGTTTACAAATCATGCATGATGGTGAAAGTGTCTTGAAGTCATAACACAGTATTGTGCATGAAAATACATCTTTATTAAATCAACAATCTAACCTGTAATTGTAATTTGTGTGAACAGGAATAAGACGTTGATGTTTTACAGCCCCTAGTGTTCATTTCAGTTGGAACTGCAGTTAATTGTATGCATACATACATTTCTGGTGAAAAAAAAAGTTTTAAATTTTTACATTGAGACATTTTCTAGATAATTCTAGATTATTTCTGCAGTTTTGGCTATTTATGCTATTTATACACTTTATACTTAAAAACAAGCTAGAATATTCTTGGGTCTTTTTAAAGAAAATATTTTATTCAGCAAGGGTGCATTAAATTGATCAAAAGTGACAGTAAAGACATTTACAAAGTTACAACAGATTTCCATTTCAAATAAGTGCTGTTCTTACAAACTTTTTTTTTTTTTACATGTGACAATGAAGACTGGAATAATGATGCTGAAAATTCAGGTTTGCATCACATAATTAAATTGCATTTTAATATATATTCAAATAGAAACTAGTTATTTTAAATTGTAAAAATATGTCACAATTTCACTGTTTTTACTGTATTTTTAATCAAGTAAATACAGCCTTGATGAGCAGAAGAGGGTTCTTCCAAAAACATACTTGATGCACCACTGAAATCAATAGATTCACAGCACTCTCTGATGCCTAGTAAGTGCCCTTATGTGTTCATTCCTGTCTGAAATCAATAAAAAAAAACAACATGCATGCCAAGCACATCATTTAAGACTAAAACACAAAACATCACTACTCCACGGCTGTCAAACAAATGCTGATGCTAATCTATTTCTCTGCATTTAAAATGTTTACAATGCACAAAGAGTAATACTGTGGTTTTGAAACTAGATCACAAACATATCGTTTCTATTCACTGCATGTTAATACAAGACAAAAGCATTGGGCAGAAAGCGTGAAATGAATAATCTCACATCACTGTGTTTTACATACAGTACTGTGCTCATGTGCAGAGTCTCACTGTAAGACTGTTACCTGTTTACATGCACTCACACATAAGCGGAGGCATCAATCAAACGGTGTGTGTCAGTAACAGATGTTCTGTGTACGGCGCCCATCACACACACACGCACACGCTAATGTGATTTCACTACAAATTACATCACTGCAACATTCTGTCTGTGTGTGTGTGTGTGTTCAGCAGCAGGTTTGTCTGCGTCTCCGATGTGTTACACTTCATTTGAGCCACACGTTTTCTGCTGCATCTCACCCTCATGTGATCACATCACTACAGGGCCATTCACACATTTATCAGACAATGTACTAGAACTAAGAACAAAACTATTAACTATAACTCAAATTAACGGGTGCGCTACCGAGCAAGTTTACTATGCCAGAAAAACTATAAATATGGAAGAGATTTTGTTGTGCAAACAACAAATGTATTATTTTACAAATCATGCACTATGGTGAAAGTGTGATATGGTAAAAGAGATCACAACGTAGTACTGTGCATGGAAATATTATTAATCACTAATCTGACCCTGTAATCATAATTTGTATGCTTAAAAACAGTCTGACTGAAAAAATGAAAATCTCTAATTGAAGTAAATTGTAAGAATATCCTGCATTCAAATTCGAGCTGTGATGACATCATTATATTATTTGCATGATGCATTTTGATTGGTTCTGGTATTTCTTGAGCAGCAATTCTGCATATTAGATTTATAAAAATGTGCCACCTACTCTAAACATAGTGTTACCAAAAGCAAACATGAGATGATAACACATCTGCTGAAGCAAACATGACATTTTAGCTTGCTTTTACAGGTCTTTGCGCTCTTTTATTAAATGTCGTGACACGTTTCTCAAGGTTAATTCTGCACTGGGTGCTCTACCAAGCAAGTTTACTATGTCAGAAAAGCCATAGATATGGAGCAGATTTTGTGATGCAAACATCAAAATGTATTAGTTTGCAAATCATGCACTATGGTGAAAGTGTGGTATGGTAAAAGAGGTCATAACATAGTATTGTGCATGAAAATAAACCCTTATTTATCAATAATCTGACCCTGTAATCATAATTTGTATGCTTTATACTTAAAAACGTTCAATTACAAAATGAAAATCTGTAATTGAAACAAATCGTAAGAATATTCTGCATTCAAATTTGAGCTGTGATCACATCATTATATTATTTGCATGATGCATTATGATTGATCCTGATTAATCTTTACTTTACATTAGACTGCTGTTTAAAAGTTTGTGGTTTTTTAAAGTAATACTTTTATTCATCATTGATGCATTACATTGATCAAAAGTGACCGTAAGCAAGTTTCTACAAACATTTGAAGCAGCACAACTGTTTGACATTGCTAAAAATTAGAAATATTTCTTGAGCAGCAAATCTGCGTATTAGAATGATAAAATAATGTGCCACCTACACTGAACGTAACCAACAGTGTTAACAAAAGCAAACATGAGTTAAAAACATATGCTGAAGCAACTATGCCATTTTAGCTTGGTTTTACAGGTTTTTGAGCTCTTTTATCAAGTGTTGTGATGCATGTTTCTCAAGTTTTATTCTGTACCGGGTGCGCTACTGAGCAAGTTTACTATGTCAGAAAAAACAGAAATGGAGCAGATTTTGTAATGCAAACACCACAATGTATTAGTTTACAAAACATGCACTATGGTGAAAGTGTTTTAAGGTCATAATATGTCATTTCGCATGAAAATAACACTTTATTAATCTATAATCTGACCATGTAATCATGATTTATGTAAACAGGTATAGAGTCACTGGTGTTTTACAGCCTCTAGTGTTCATTTCAGCTGGAAACTGCAGTGAATTGTATATATAGGTAAATTTTTGGAGGAGTAAAATGTTTTCTATGAGCCTATAGCTTGGTTTTTTTAAGCATCTCTCACCATTGTTGTTCTGTTTAAGACACACCAGTTTAAAAACACATTTCGAGAGCCTGAGCTCTACTCATCCCTTAACGCTCCATCTAGCAGTTTTTAAAAAGCTGCTTCAGACACGGAGACAGTGATTACATTTTGATGAAAGACCATAAAAACTGAATGTTTTCTTCAGAATAACAAGCACAAAAGAGCTGTTTGCAATGAAACTAGAAGCACGGTACTAGTTTTATTCCAAATACTCCAAAAAGACCTGATGCCATTTGGTCCACCATGTTTACCTAGATAAACACACTTGTGACAGTGTGTGATCGAGTTCCTGATCTGTATTGAGCCGCGGGACCTGATAGAGACACAGACATCACCTGAGAGACAGACGGAAACGCGCAGAGAGACAGACAGAGACTGTGAGAGGTGCTGCACTGCAGATGCTGCAGGGCAAAAGCAGAAACATGCTGCACCATTAATCACTCCCAGAGAAAGAGAGAGAGAGAGAAACAGAGATGGAAGATGAGGAGAAATACAGGACACAACAGCGGAGGAAGAGAACGTGAAAAGTGAGCAGGCAAACAGCCAGACGTCCACTCGCAGAGGACCGGAGAGATGAGACGGAGGAGTGAGCGCTGGGGAGGATCCTGTTCGCTCACTCCCGAATAACTCGTGTCGGGACTACAGGACGAATCCCGCTGTACGGTGAGCGCCAGCGCGGCCTACTCACTAGTCCAGTCATGTTTATTTCTAGCGCTTTATATGATATGAAGTGTCAGGGCAGAGCAATAAACAAGAAAATAACAGAATCAATGATGCAAACTTCTTCAAATATGAGACAAATCCAAGCTCTACAGAAGACTATAGTGTCATTATTCAGCTCACCAACTGTATCAATGTTGCAAACTTCATCAACATCCACACTACAGAGGGAAGAGCGCTTGAAGTGAGACGTACACTACCAGTCGGACACATCTGACTGAATTTATGCTTCAAAACCTTTTGATGTAAACACTTCTGCTTGAATGCTTCACATGAGTTTTGGAGACAAATAAATGTTTTATATTTTCTTGACCGTGCTAATAGAAGTTTTCAGATTTTTTTTTTTTTTTTTTTTTTTTTTTTTTTTTTTTGTAAATGCATAATGTTTATATTTTGTCACTACATACATGTGTGTTTCAGCATCTATCCAAATGTACAAAACCTTTTTTAATCTATAAATGTAAATATTGTACTAATAAAACATCACTATCCTTTTTTTTTCCCTCATATTGTCTTTAATTTGACTACTACACTGTAAAAAATATTGTTTAAAATTTTAAAATATTTTAAGTCTAGTCAATTTGAAATGTGTTGTATTAAGTGACAACTTGGATATTTGAGATATCTCAAGTTAAGTCTGGGAAAGTCATATTAACGCATACATTTTAAGAAAGCTAATTGCAATGATCTTTTTTTACAGCATAGTACAGGGTTTCCTAGCACTTTGATGAACAGCAGATAAATAAATTAAAAAAAAAAAAACATACAAATGTTTAAACTAAAATAAATAATTAAATAAATAAAGAAAGAACAAAAAAAGAAAAAAGAAGAAAAAATTATAAATATATAAAAGCATGCATTCTCTTTTTTGTGCGTTTTATAAACAAAAACATGCAACTGTGTGAGGAAAATATTCTGCTTATGTACAAGAGCAACTGATGGATTGAAATCCTGGGTAAGATATCAAGAAAATTGCATGATTCATAAACCAAATACTCCAGTTTTGTTTTGAGGTTTAAAGTCATTACATTTAGCTTTTCTTTAGCTACTGAATCTGGAGTCATTACATTTAGCTTCATATATGAGCAGTGCAAGTCTATGGTATGTGCTCATTAACATTAGAGTGAGTGAGTGAGTGAGTGAGTGAGTGAGTGAGTGTGTGTGTGGAGTCCATTTGTAGCAGATGGTTTCTCATCCATCTGCTCTCAGACACACCCTGAGACACATCACTACACAACAGAAACTATATACCCTCTATATCAGCTCTCTCTCTGTCCATTAGGACACTGAAGCAACCCAGCACACATTCCCTCACTCAGCCAGTGTGTGTGTGTGTGTGTGTGTGTTTGTAAACTATAGTCACTCAGAGTGTTTGTTCATGGTTGAGGAGGAAGACCAGACATCTGCTGTATTGTGCTGTATGAAGTACAAGAAAAGCAAAAGAAAACAACTGCAGATTTACTCGGTAAGACAGACAAACACATACAGTGCTGCTACAGATATGACACAGAAACATCTGTATTAAAACACTTATTTATGGTTAAACTAACCATAAATACATACAATAGATAGAATGATAGAACAATGGAATGACAGACAGACAGACAGACAGAAAGAAAGAAAGAAAGAAAGAAAGAAAGAAAGAAAGAAAGAAAGAAAGAAAGAAAGAAAGAAAGAAAGAAAGAAAGAAACAAACAAACAAAGACAGACAGAAATAAAGAAAGTCAGAAAGATAGAAAGAATGACAGACAGACAGAAAGAATAAAAGAAAAATGACAGAGAGACAGAAAGAATCACAGAATGACAGACAGACAGAAAGAATGACAGACAGACAGAAAGAAAGAATGAATGAAAGAAAGAATGACAGAGAGACAGACAGAAAGAATGTCAGAAAGATAGAAAGAATGGCAGACAGACAGGCAGACAAAGAATGACAGAATGACAGACAGAAAGAATGTCAGAAAGAAAGAAAGAATGACAGACAGAGACAGAAAGAATGACAGACAGACAGAACGACAGACAGACAGACAGAAAGAAAGAATGTCAGAAAGATAGAAAGAATGAAAGACAGGCAGAGAAAGAATGACAGACAGACAGAAAGAAAGAATGACAGAGAGACAGAAAGAATGACAGAATGACAGACATACAGACAGAACGACAGACAGACAGAAAGAATGTCAGAAAGATAGAAAGAATGACAGACAGACAGACAGACAGAAAGAATCTCAGAAAGATGATAGAAAGAACGACAGACAAACAGACAGACAGAAAGAATATCAGAAAGACAGAAAGAGTGACAGACAGACAGAATGAATGACTGACAGACAGACAGACAGAGAAAGAAAGAGAGAGAAAGAAAGAGAAAGGAAGAAAGAAAGAAAGAAAAAGAAAGAAAGAAAAGAAAGAAAGAAGTAATAAATCTTTATGTCCACGCACATTCAGCACAAATACACTCTGTTCTGCCATCATCTTACACACTAATGTCAGGCACTATTTTTAGATGCTATTTCCTCCTTATGGGTACAAAACGTTAAAATTTAATGTGCAACAAGGAAAGACCAAGCGACTGGAGCCGTATTGTGCTGGAGAGATGTGGGGAAACTCACTCACTCACACACACATACAACCCTGCATAACTATCTTTGTGAGGACATTCATTGACACAGTGCAATCTCAAGCTCTTTACCCTAAACCTACCCATCAGAACTAAGTGCCTTATCCAAACTCTTACCCTAAACCTAACCTTTACTACAACCTGATCCTTAAAACCAAGTCTTGACCCCTAAACAGGCCATTAAACAGGTCTCAGAAAGTGAGTACCAGCCAAAATGTCCTCATTTTACTCTTGTTGTCTTCACTCTGATGGTCTAAAAACACTTTTTTTTTTTTTTTTGCTCTTCTGGTTCAGATGTTTCTGGATCTGAGTGAACACCCTGAATATCATTATCAGCATCATGAAAAAAACCCACACAAAGCGTTTTCCATCAGATACATATGAACACTGATATTTGTTGTGTGTTATGACATACAGGTGCATCTCAATAAATTAGAATGTCGTGGAAAAGTTGATTTATTTCAGTAATTCAACTCAAATTGTGAAACTCGTGTATTAAATAAATTCAGTGCACACAGACTGAAGTAGTTTAAGTCTTTGGTTCTTTTAATTGTGATGATTTTGGCTTACATTTACACATTTAACAAATTAGAATATGGTGACATGCCAATCAGCTAATCAACTCAAAACACCTGCAAAGGTTTTCTGAGCCTTCAAAATGGTCTCTCAGTTTGGTTCACTGGGCTACACAATCATGGGGAAGACTGCTGAACTGACAGTTGTCCAGAAGACAATCATTGACACCCTTCACAAAGAGGGTAAGCCACAGACAATCATTTCCAAAGAAGCTGGATGTTCACAGAGTGCTGTATCCAAGCATGTTAACAGAAAGTTGAGAGGAAGGAAAAAGTGTGGAAGAAAAAGATGCACAACCAACTGAGAGAACTGCAGCCTTGAGAGGCTTGTCAAGCAAAATTGATTCAAGAATTTTGGTGAACGTCACAGGGAATGGACTGAGGCTGGGGTCAAGGCATCAAGAGCCACCACACACAGACGTGTCAAGGAATTTGGCTACAGATGTCGTAGCCTCTTGTTAAGCCACTCCTGAACCACAGACAACGTCAGAGGCGTTTTACCTGGGCTAAGGAGAAGAAGAAATGGACTGTTGCCCAGTGGTCCAAAGTCCTCTTTTCAGATGAGAGCAAGTTCTGTATTTCATTTGGAAACCAAGGTCCTAGAGTCTGGAAGAAGGGTGGAGAAGCTCATAGCCCAAGTTGTCTAAAGTCCAGTGTTAAGTTTCCACAGTCTGTGATGATTTGGGGTGCAATGTCATCTGCTGGTGTTGGTCCATTTTGTTTTTTGAAAACCAAAGTCACTGCACCCGTTTACTAAGAAATTTTAGAGCACCTCATGCTTCCTTTTGCTGTACAGCTTTTAAAGATGCTGATTTCATTTTCCAGCACATTTGGCACCTGTCCACACTGCCAAAAGCACCAAAAGTTGGTTAAATGACCATGGTGTTGGTGCGCTTGACTGCCCACAAACTCACTAGACCTGAACCCCACACAGTAATATGGGGTATTGTCAAGAGGAAAATGAGAAACAAGAGACCAAAAATGCAATGCAGTGAACTATACAACAGTTCAACGGCACAAGCCTGTAAATACATAAACAAAATAACAAAGGAGTGTCTTTAAATGCCCTCTTTTTTGCAGAACTACTTCCTTCTGCCACAAATTCAAATCACAGTTTGACAGTTGAACAGCTGAGCCCAAGCCTCCGTTACTAATTCCAAAACAACACTTTAGAACTAGTAACAAAGGAACACTGAGTTGCTTCATTGAAAGCTTATTGTATTACTGTATTAAAAGCTCACTGTATTGTGTAGAGTATTATGAGAGTGAGATGGACTGGGCAAGTGTGATTACCTGCATCTGATACAGCATTCATTCTTCTGATCGGTCTCGTATTCACAATAAACATTAGTTTGAATATCTGCCGATGAAAGCGTTATCTTTGTCGTACCATTAATATCCTTTCATCTGTTAAGGGTGATTTTCCTGCTCAGTGCATTTGTTTACTGCATCAAGCTGTTGTTGAAACTAAAAATAACTTCTGTTTATAGCATTAACTTTTCAATATAAAAGTCTTTACTGCTGACTCATAAAAACAGTCTCGTCGCCATCTAATGGTGGAACAATGTAACTAAAATCATCACGAACGCAACGTTTCTCAATACTAAACACTATTAGCAAACACTATTATTTATATAAAATATTATTTTTTGATTAATAATATTCAATAAACAACAACAACAGCCATCATAAAAGTTGCGAGGCAATTTAGTCAAAAGTACAAAGGCAGCACTCTGATATATAACATTGAAGTTACACAATCATGACATTTTGCCAAAACTATCCTCTCTGGAACAAATAATAGATTAATGAGACCAAAGACTACTTAGTAAAATTGAATGAGACTAAAAACTGAAGATATAAAAATAAAAGCTTGTTCAAATAAATTATTAATATTAATAAATACTATAATAGCGTATACATGTATATATTTATGTATTATTCTTCACCAACACACACACACAAAACACAAACTGGACCAGAAACTGCCCAGACATTTACTCCTGAATGCTTTGTGCTTTTATATAGTTCTGTTTCTGTAGTCCATAACTTTTCATTATGTACCACACTGTAATTGAGTCAAAGCAGTGACTCTGGATAGGATGTGGTACCCTAGTTCAACAAATCTACAAAACCGCTCATGTCACTCTTAAATTTAACCATCAACTGATGAGAAAACGGCCAAAATTGAGTCTGTGGGATCTCACTCTGCATCAGTGGTCTATAAATCACATTCCCTTCACCAAACACTTCCCTTCATCTCACAAACTAAGGACTGCATGCAGGATCACCTGTAATTTTCTCTTTGTTAGTATCCAAGACACGCCGGACTCTAATTAGAGGACGCCGTGTACAAAAGTGTGAAGATGTTTTAAACATCAGCAGCTTGTAGTTTGAGAAGCTCTTCTGGGACATGACACGCCGTTTATTAAAGCACTAAATATACACCGACAGCATCCGGCGCGGGACGTCTTCATACAGACTGACTCAAAATCACATCCGTTAAAGTCCCAGCGTAAAAAACACCACATGAAGAGCGCTGTAAAAAATAACACACTCCCTCCGTGACCTGCTGCTCTCTGCCACAACTCGCACATTCATCTCCGGCTCGGACGCGGCCCTTGATTAGCACCATAAACTCTCCAAAAATTGGTCAATATCCCATAACACTAATGTCACTCTGTGCTCACATTTTACAGCCCTTCCGCACACGCGCACGCAGTCAGTGCAGCACCGCAGGGCTTTACTGGCCCCCGGCGTCACCGTATAAAGCAAATTAAACAGCTTTACGACCCTTAATGGTGAAACGCTTTTGAAGGAAAACACTGAAGCTGATATGACATCATACATCTCGCACCACAGACTCCTCACTCACACTCACCGAGTTTCAGACAGGAAAATAGTCATTGATATTCTCTTTCAGCTTTTGAGATAAAAGACTTTGATGCTCTATGAAAATGTACTGTAAGTCAAGACTTCATATTCAGCCATAAAAATAAGTATTTATTGAAACTAAACTACAAAAATGAATCATACTGAACCTATGCAATATTTTGACATCACACAGATGAAGTTTACATAAGAAAATCCAGCTTGGATTACAGGAATAAATTACATTTCACAATATATTCAAACAGAAAACAGTTATTTTAAATTGTATTTATATTTCACAGTTTTACTGTTTTTGTTATTTTTGATTAAATAAATGCAGCCTTGCTGAGCAGAAAAGACTTCTGCCAGCGGATCACTCTCTATCACCAAACCCATAAAAACTCAAACACTAGCAGGCAAAAACAAGCACTGAAAATCACAGAAAGTCTCAGAAACTAGTCCAAAATCTGAGCTTCTGGATTTTAAACCACTGAACTGTTTTTTCTACTTCCTATTCCTTATTCAAAACAGGATGCTGCAGTTTGTCCTTTTATTAAATAGTCAATATATTTTAGTTTTGTAGCCATAAACTGTTAAAATGATGATCTGTTTATCTGGTCCACGCTAATTAGCCAAATAAAAAACAGCAATCAAAAAGATTAAATTCTGCATTAATGTGCCACTGCCAAGTTTCCACATTGTTTGGCAAAATATAAACATCCCACAGTAAGGATAATTAGAATAACTTGGCTTTATAATCATTTAACCCTTGTGTATCTTTAGGGACATTTGTGTCTGTTTATTTGTTTGTTTGTTTGTTTATTATTATTGAAATTTATTTATTTATTTGTTTACATTCAATCCACTTGGCTGTGTTAAAGCAAACACCATAAATGGTCAAAAAAATTATATATATATATATATATATATATATATATATATATATAGAATATAGGTCCTGAAAATGAATGCATTTTCTGTAGTTATGTTCAGGACTGATGGTGGTAAAAAAGATAACTGTGAAAGCAGGAAAAAAGTTTTTATGACTGTTTTCATCCTATATGGACTCATAAGTAACTTTTTAAAATTGATGCTCAAGGGTTAATTTTATATATTAGACATTGGTGCCTATTATATTTTCTATTGTGCGTGTGTTAAAATCACCGTAACACATTATAATAAATCTGCACCAATGGATCAAATGCGGGTCGATGTTATTGGTCCCTGCGGAGGGCCGAGCACTGGGCCGGTCTCAACATTAATGGCCCTACACCAAGATGGCGGACGGCGATTAATATCTTTAGCGATGTGACGGCTGGCAGACTCTCTCTCTCTTTCTCTCGGTGTGTATGGATCAGTCCGGCCCGCTGCGGTTTGCCGTATGCACGAGAATCTAATGACGGCAGGTGCGATCGCAGAGGTGAATTTCTGCACACAACTCCAATGTGATTTCCCCTGAGCGGCCGTCGCTCTCGGTGGACGTGTATATGAAAATCTCGCTGTGAGAAACTGCTGTTAGTGGTTAATCAATATGAGGCAGGTGCGGCAGCCGAGATGTGGGCAGAGCCGCCGGTCAAAACACAATCATCCTCTAATCTCATTCCACTCACATCCTGAAGGGAGAAATTACCAACAACAAGCCATATGTTAAAAATACAGACAATTAATGGCATTTAACCTTGCTGCCTCAAACTGTACTGGAATCTAGCTGATTTTTCTAATGACATGCTGTTCTGATCAGGACAGATGAGGAGTGTGTTTACGGCACGTCCTCTGGGAATCACTTCAGATTGACCTGGAATCTCTTTCTTGTGTAATCCTGGTTTCAGTTCTTCAGTGACCCACCGTAGATCTCAGATCTCATCCACGTATTCAAACATCACACACTGTAATTGAGAGACATGCATGGATCAGTTACTGATGTTAAACCTGTAATTATGATTCTTCAATAGGGGCGAAATGGTTCAAATGTCTTGCAGTCCAGTTTCTATCACAATTTGTGGTCACAATTTAAAATTAATCACCATAATTGCTCTTAAAAATAGATATATATAATATTTTTCAGACATGTTCTTACACACAATATCACAACTGAACGAGGTGTTTTACAGGAACCATTTCATGCCATTCAGATCAAAACTATGTCATTCATTCATCCATCCATCTAAATTTGTCTATCCATCAGATGAATGGATGGGTAAAACAATACACAGAACAGAACGACGAGACAGATATAAACGACAGATAGATAGAGAGAACAATAGAACTATAGAACAATATATAGAATGATAGATAGAGAGACAGAGCAAAAGATAGAACGACAGATAGAACGATAGAAGAACAAAACAACAGAACAATAGCTGGATCAGACAGAATGATAGAACAATAGATAGAACAATAGATAGATAGATAGATAGACAGAATGACAGATGGATAAAACAATAAGATAGATAAAATGATAGATAGATAAAACAATAGCTAGAATGACAGAACGATAGACAGAACGATAAAGAGACTGAGAGACAGAGCGAAGATAGATTGATAGACAGAACGATAGACAGAGAGAGCAACAGAATGATGGAACAATAGACAACAGAATGACAGACAGCGAAAGACAGAATGACAGAACGATAGAAGGACAGAACAATAGAACGATAGCTTGACAGAACAATAGACAGCACGATAGATCGATAGATAGAACAACAGAATGATGGAACGATAGATAGAACAACAGAATGATAGACAGATAGATGACGATAGATGAACGATAGAATGGTAGATAGAACAGACAGAACGATAGATAGATAGAACACTAGAACGATAGATAGAAGGATAGAACGATAGAACGATAGAAGGACATAGATAGATAGATAGATAGATAGATAGATAGATAGATAGATAGATAGATAGATAGATAGATAGATAGATAGATCGATAGACAGACAGACACTTTGAGCAGTTTTTAAAACTCTCTTTTCTCCGTTCAGCACATCTCTTTCTCTCCTCTATTACCATCATCCGTTGTTCCTCAGTAAAGCCTCTGTTCTCGTCAATTATTCATCACATTCAGAGCAGAACACAAACACCACACATCCATCCCTCTCTCTCTCTCTCTCTCTCTCTCTCTCTCTCCGTCTGATGAAACACAGCTCATCAGGGTTGAATCTGATCTGGTGTTTTGTCTCAGTAATGTCTCGTGTGACTCCATCACCTGAGTGTTTTCTCTTCAGCAGATGGAGCTCCATTCAGAGAGATTAATGCTGCTGCGGAGGGTTTGAGCCCCTTAGAGCCTCCACCGGCCCCGCATACGCTCACGCATGTGTGTGTGTGAGTGTGTGAGAGAGAGAACAGCGGGGGACAGAGAGCCCAAGGTGTCGCCCTCAAACTGAACATCTGTTTCCTGAATAAATATTCTAATGAGGAGCGAACACACTCAATTCCCATACTGCACTGCAGTGCTGCCGGCTCCCCAGGGACAGCTGGAAAGACAGGTAACATCGCACACCTGTACACCCTTCACCTCTGTGTCTCTCACTACATGCTCAATGAGATTCTTTCACCGCAATTGTCAAAAATCTTGACCAGTCAGAAGCTGGACACAATTTTGAACGTTAGAATAACGATAAAGTGATGAAAACTGTAAAATGACACAAACGGAAGTCTGGGAATGTTTCAATGATAAAAACATGAGACACAAATGACAATGCTTTTATATTACAGCTTCTTCTACATCCAGATTTCACTCATATTATCTGAAATAAACACATCTTTCTTGAATATCATTAAAAATTCAACCTCAGGCTTCTACATTTAGACTGATGGATCAATAATGATTTTAAACACTGTTGGTTTCTTACAAAACTTTATTGAATGACTTTATTGACTTAAATTCAACTTATGTATTGATTACAGGAGAAAAACAAAACTTTTTAAATTAAATTATAATCAACATCCAGTTATTATGGGAATGTTTAGAGTCGGGCTGCACAATTAATCGGATTTCTAATTGTGATTACAATTACAGATGCCACATTTATGTAATTGTTCAAAGGCGCAATTACAAAAAAAAAATCCACTTATTATTCTGCTTGCTTAAGATATGTGTGTGTGTGTGTGTGTGTGTGTGTGTACTTGTTTTTGCTACATTGTGGGGACCAAATGTCCCCACAAGGATAGTAAAACCTGAAATTTTTGACATTGTGTTTATCTGAAAGTGTAACGATGCAAACATGTTTTCTGTGAGGGCTAGGTTTAGGGTTAGGGGATAGACAACATCGCTTAGTCAGTATAAAATCTATAGTAGTCTATGGAAAGTCCCCACAATTCACAAAAACAAATGTGTGTGTGTGCGTGTATTTTTTCTACAGGCTATCTTAAGTTGTTTTTCTTTTCATTGTTTTAATTTTTACTTGTTTTACTTTTTTTATATTTAAAGAAGAAACTATAAACGTGGCATGCAGTTGCTTCAAACAATTAAAAAATAGCTTCAAAACATCATTCAATGTAAATGTAATAACCTAATTATTAATCACAATTACAGTTTCAAGGTAATAACTGACCTTTATGATTTTTGTCATAATCGTGCAGCCCTAGTTTAAAGGGTTAATTGCATCTGTAAAACTAACTATGAGCAATAATGATGCCTGACATAAACTCTACTACATGTAGTAACTAGAACTGATCAGAATAATTCAGATATAACCAATAAAGTGCATTCTGGAAGATTTCAAACACTAGTGAAGGAAAAAACATGTAAAAACGGAAGAAAATTATGCTTTGGATCAAAAAAACAAAAAAAACAAAATGCAAATATTTGTGTTGTGTTTTCACTGCATCAATGCAATTAAAATCAATAACCTTAATCAATAAAGCTTTGTGTGAAAGCCAAATGTTTTTAAAATAATGATCAATCCATCATTTAGCAGTCTAAATGAAAAAGCTTTGACTGTAAAGTGCAAATCATTACAGAGAGTGTGCTGTACTTTGTGACGACAATGCATTTCAGAGACAGGATTTGTACATTTTCTGAGGAAATGTCAGTGGTGCACGAAATGTGATGTGAAAATGGTGCATCTGATCACTTACTAAACCTCAATGAGACATACGATTTGAGCAATCATTCAAACACTCCAGGACGACACACTCTACTTTAAGATCACATCACACACATCAATAGTGAGCAATGATAGTGATACTTGTCTTAAACACCACTAAAGTTGTTCCATTTAGTAACTACTATCTAAAGTGCTGAATACATAAACCGCGAAACCACACACAAATCTCCCTCATTCCAAATGAAAGAGTTGAACTGCAGTGAAGAGATTCAGACTCACTGAGTCAGAATCAGTGCGCAGGATTTACAGAAAAACCCTGTTAAACACGCAGACCATAAAAAGCCTCACAGAGCCTGAACGCTACACACACTATAAAAAACAGTGCAGATGGTTTTACGGGACAATTCTGCTGATTCTACAACACACACACACACGTTCGCCATGGGTTTAGAGTTTTCACGAGCAGAACCTGAACACTCCGGCGGTCAGTGCTTATGTTTTCTACTTATGTGGACACTTCATCAGTGAACATCTCTGACCTGCAGAAACACCTCACGCAGTCATATAAATCAGCCAACTCTATGAAAACCAGAGGACAAAGAACAAAAATTAACTCATTTGAAGCTCACTGAGACTAAACGAAACACATCTGAGAAATATGACGGCTCTGTTGACTTCAGAGATGAACCCGCAGTTTCTACCAGTATATCACAGAAACACACTCTTTGATGAATGAGAAATCACACCAGATCTCTTCAGAATCTCAGTTATATCTCTTAAACAGCTATGAGAGCGAATGGAGATCAAATGAGACATTTGCTGAATTTTTATGATTTCTCTAGATGAAAAGACCCCTATTCTCATATACGTCTACTCTAGAGTTTCAGAAGAGATTAATATTTCCCTAAATCACCCATAGAAAAGAAAAACCACAAAGGAGATCTCAATGAGGTCTCAGATGTTTCTCCAAAATGGCAATGGAGTTGCCTGCTTTACAGATCTCACATCACCTCTGGAGTTTCAGATCTCAAATTTAATTTCTTTTGATTTTAGGGGAAACATCTAAGATAGTGTTGACACCAAGAGACATACTTAATTCCCGGAGCCACAAATGAGCAACATTCGAGCAATAGCATTCCCCTAAATTGCCCACAGAACAGAAAAATCACAAATGAGATCTCACAATGTCTCAAATGTTTCTTCAAGACATTAATGAGACTCTAGAGTTTCTTAATCTTAATATCTTTTGATTGTAGGAGAAACATCTGAGATAATGTTGAGACAGAGAAAGAGATGAAGCTCCCTGAGTTATGAAAGAGCAATCTCTAAGCAGAAAAATCACAAAGGAGATCTCACTGAGGTCTCAAATGTTTCTCCAAGACATCAGTGAGACTGAAAGAGTCTCAAAAGTGTCCTCTAGAGTTTCAGAAGAGATCATACATTTTTATACATTTTGACTGTAGGAGAAACATCTGAGGTAAAGCTGAGACAGAGAAACACATGAAGCTTCCCGAGCAATCTCTGAGCAATAATCACAAAGAAGTTCTCATTAAGGTCTTAAAAATTTCTCCAAGACATCAATTAGATTGAATGGAGATCAAATGGAGTCATCTTTAATTTGAGCAGAAACATATGAGACAATGCTGATACCAAGAGGAATATTAAGTTCCCTGAGCTATGAAAGAGCAATATCTGAGCAATAACACTTTCCTAAACCACCTATCAAGAAGAAAAATCACAAATGAGATCTCACTGAAGTCTCAAATGTTTCTCCAGGTCATCAATGAGACTAAAAGAGACTCAAAAGTGTCCTCTAGAGTTTCAGAAAAGATTGTAAATATTTATTTCTTTTGATTGTAGGAGAAACATCTGAGATGTGAGCTATCAAATGGAGTCGTCTTTAATTTAAGCAGAAACATATAATACAATAATGATACCGAGAGAAATATGAAGTTACCTGAGCTATGAGAAAGCAATCGTTGAGCAATAACACTTTCCTAAAACATCTATAGAGAAGAAAAATCACAAAGAAGATCTCTTTGAGGTCTCAAATGTTTCTCCAAGACATCAATGGGATTGAATGGAGATCAAATGGAGTCATCTTTTACTTGAGGAGAAACATATGAGACAATGCTGATACCAAGAGAAATATTGGGTTTCCTTGAGCTATGAAAGAGCAATATCTGAGCAATAATACCTTCCTAAATCATCAATAGAGAAGAAAAATCACAAACAAGAGTCTCAAATGTTTCTTGAAGTCATCAATGAGATTTAATGGAGAGCCAACAGAGTCGCCTGCTTCATAGATGGCATGTATAATGTAAATTAGCTTTATAGCTAACTCTGGTCCCTGCTAAACAAATGAAATAAACTAAACTAAACTAAACTAAACTCAAAAGAAATCCCAATAATGTGTCAAACTGTGTTCCGATCCCAAACTCCACAATCAAAACTCCAAAATCTCAATATGAACTCGATTCATTTTATAGCTCTGTACTCTTACTAGACGACATATTTCAGGTGTTTGTCGCCTGATGAATTTTAAGCAAAGTTGAACTCCACAGAGTCTCCTGAGTACTAAACGAGCCTCCTCTGAGCATTACAGTTCATTATAAACTCCCTGTCCAGAGCGGAAGAGAAGCGAGTAGTTCACAGTTGACCAGACACGAGTAACACAAGCGCAATGTACGTGAACATCACCGACACACCAGTGCGTTTCCCCAGCGCGTATCGCAGCCATGCAGCACATGCCACACTCTTCTTACTCACCCAAAAGTACATCATCATTTCAGCTGCAAAACCCTCTACAGATGTTTCTCTTTCTCTCTGTTTCTCTTAAGTTTAGGACAGCTGGATTCTCCTCCTGTCTCCTCCACACGTCTCCTCCTCTCCTCCTAGACGTCGCTTCAGACTTTTCTGATGTTTGGAGGTCTACAAGTCAACCGTTTTCTCAGGAAACACCTCAAGAAGCGACGTCAGTGTGTCTGATACTCTTTTACTCCTTCCTTTGCTCTCGTCTCACAGCGGCTTTACTTTAAGACTGAGTCTGAACCAGGATAACAGCAGCCTCCAGCGGGGAGAGAGAGAGCGAGAGTGAGAAAGAGAGAGCGAGGGGGTTTTCTCTGATGACAGTATTGATGGCGGATGTGAGTGAACAGGCTCTACCCACAACCCTCTCAAGATACGGCATACGAAACCCAACAGCCACCACAAACAAACAACATAAAACACGGGAGAACATATAAAGATGGAGCACGGAGCTGTGTTTATTTCTCCGACATACACAGAATGTCATTCAAAGAGCGAACTGTGAATCTGTCTCTTTTTCATGTGCTGGGAACCACCACATACGGCTCTTATTTTACCATAAAGAAATAATATGGTATATTGTGCAAATATTTTGCAAGACAATTTTTTTTCTATTAAAAACAATTATACTTTTATGACATTTAACATAATAATAATAATAATAATATAACGAGAAAAACAAAAAAAACCCTAAATATTTTAATTTAATATTTTTACTAACTAAATATTTTTACATAGAAATATTTTCCCAATTACTGTAATGTGAACAAAAATGACATATTACACAATATATTTTGCAAGCAAATTAATTTAAGGACATTCATTTATTCATTCTAATAAAAAAATATAAATAATTTAAGGACATTTATTTGTTTGTTTATTTAAATTAAGTATTTTACTTTTTGGCATTAATACAAATTATTTATAAAAGATTATATATAATATAATTAATATATTTTTACATTAAAAATGTATTCTTATCACTGTACGGTAAACAAAAATGTCACGTTACACTATATATTTTGCAAGCAAATTAAGTGAAGGACATTCATTTATTCATTCATTCATTTATTACAATTAAGTATATTTACCTTTTTACATTAAAGTAGCAAAAAACAAAGATTTGTTCATTTATTCATTAATTCCTTCATTCATTCATTCTCTTTCTTTCTTATTTTTATTAATTCATTCTTATTTATTTATTTGCAAGAATTAATAAATGCTTAAAGATTAATTCAAGAGCCATTCTTTTTTCATCATGGCTACATGTAATGCACATTCTCATTCATGTAATGCGTAAAAAAGAGAGAAAACAACAAAATACCACCCATTAACATAATGTGAACAACAACAATATGTACTGTAATACATACCTAAAATTTATTGAAAGCTGTGAAGAAAATAAATACATAAATATAAATAAATTATTATTTAATTATTCTATGTTTGTGTACTGTTTTTTGGTTATGGTTTTTGAGGAAAATATTTCAGGATTTTTCTTCATATAATGGACTTCAATTGTGCCCCTGATCTTGAACTTTCAAAATGTAGTTTAAATGCAGATTCAAAGGACTCTAAATGATCCCAGCCAGGGAAGAAGGGTCTTATCTAGCGAAACAATCTGTCATTTTTTCGAAAAATAAAAATTTGTATACTTTTTAAGCACAAAAGCTTGCGTAGCACAGGCTCTCGGATGTGCATCCACAGGTCGTTCTTGAACGATTCGTTCATTTTGAACGAATCTTTAATGTGACTCGCGAAGAACGAGTCTTCTCGGGTAGTGATTCGTTCAGTCGCGCATGCGCAACATCCTATTAGGTTCTGTACTGCAATTAGTTCACCTGTCTTCGGGTTTTTCGAATCATTCGTTCATCTTATGGGGCTGTCACATGAAGCTGATTTTGCTAAAATTAACGAGATTACTCGAAAAAAGATTCGTTAATTTTGCTGAACGAGATCTAAGTTCATCGTCTGTGTACTCCGGCTCACAAAGGTAGAATATGGCGAAAAACTCCATCTTATTTTCTCCTACAACTTCAGAATAGTCCGACACATTGTACCTTTTTGTTTGTAAACAGCGTTTGACTTACTTGCACTTTGCGCATTCGCTTTGTAAACACTGGGTCTGTAGTTCTGCCTACGTTCAGCATGACCTTTCGATATGATTCAATAGTACGTAGCGTCGTGAACGTGCATGCCAAAGCCTGTGCTACACAAGCTTTTGTACTTAAAATGTATACACACTTTTATTTTCCAAAAAAAATGACAGATCGTTTTGCTAGATAAGACACTTTTTCCTTGGCTGGGATCATTTAGAGTCCTTTGAAGGTGCATTTATACGAAATTTTGGAAGTTCAAAATCGGGGCACCAATCAAGTCCGTTATAAGAAGAAAAATCCTGAAATGTTTTCCTCAAAAACCATAATTTCTTTACGACTGCAGACAGAAAGACATGAACATCTTGGATGACAAGGGGGTGAGTAAATTATTTGTGAATTGCTGTTCTGGAAGTGGACTTCTCCTTTAAAAGCAAAAGTTGATGATGATAATAATAATAATAATAATAATAATAATAATAATTAAAATAGGTTTTGCATGAAAATGTGTTTAAATGTCACAATGCTAAAAAAAAAAAAAAAATCTTAATGGTCTCCATAACAGGCTGTATTTTATTAATCATTTAGTATTTTTTCTTTCAGATTGTTGGGATGAAATGTGACCTAGATGTGTTATCACACGGATCGGCCCTAAAGTCAGTTCAATCCCTTTATATAAAGAGAAACGGCGAGCGAGTGAGTGAGAAGTACATGAGGAGACGCTGTAATATCACTGCTGCGTCAGCACATCTTAAAAACAGGTCATCAATATCTGCCTGCAGGACACACTTTCAAAATGAACCCGACAAACCACAGCGAGAGAGAGAGAGAAACGCCGCACGTCTCCTCACACACACACTGTAATATCATCTGACTTCACTGCTGCTCATCTTCTCCAAGCCATCGTCTGGTTTAATTGGATTTTTATCTGTGGTCATTTTTTCTCTCTAGTATCTCTCTTAGACCTCTGAGGAATATTATTAGAAATGATAATTAGACTACAAGAGGGAAAAACACAAATGTAACAGGATACATCCAGCCCAGATCTCCACTCGTCTCTCACATCTCACGGCTGCTGTGAATAAGCATGATAAATTAACATTATGGTGTGTGTCTAGTAAAGCAGAAAGATTTACCTGTGATCTGACTGAAGACAAATCTAGACGAGCTCATTCTTTCACTCTAGTCTGGTTCCCTGATCCTGATTCTCTGACAGTTTGATTCTTTGAATGTGCTTTGATTCTTTGATTCTCTGATTATTTGACATTGCCTGAATTTCTAATACCAGTTTTACTTGGTGGATCTAGTTTGAGCCTAGTTTGATTCTATAATTAGATTTTCTAACTGTAGTCTGAAGCTCTGACACCAGTATCACTTTTTGGATCTAGTTTGATTCTTTGACTCTAGCTTGATTCTCTGATTTGTTTTTAACACTAGTCTGAATCTCTAGTTTGATTTAAATTCTCGAATCTGATTCTCTAATTCTAGTGTAATTCTCTGATTTGATTATTTGATTCACTAATCTGAATCTTTCAAACTATTCTGAATCTCTGACTCAAGTTAAATTTTTTGACACTACTGTAATTTTTCAACTCCGAATCTCTGACACTAGTTTGATTCTTTGACTCTAGTTTGATTCTTAGACTGTGAATCTCTAACACTAGTTTGATACTTTAACACTAAAGCTCCGTCATTAGTTTGAGTCCCTAATCATTCATAAATCTGTTTCTCTGACACCAGTCTAATCTGACCGGAGTCTGAATGAGTGTGAATCTCTGACTCTAGTTTAATTCTCTGACTAATTCTTTGCCAGTAATTCTTCTGAATGTGACTCTCTGTCTCTAGTTTGATTCTCTAATTTTATTATCTAAACTTCTGACACTAGAATGATTCTTTGATCATGATTCTTCTCTAACTGATCTCGTCTGTAGTTTGAATCTCAAATCTGAATTTGATTCTGTAATCTGATTCACTGACTCTCCTCTAATTCTTCAACTCTGGTCAGTTTCTTTGACTCTAGTTTGATTCTTTGACTCCAGTCTGATTCTTCTCTGACTCTGATTATTTGACTTCAGTTCTTCTGATTGCAAGTTTGTGTCTCTAGTTTGATTCTCAAATCTGAACAACATCTCTGACACTAGCCCAGTTCTTAGACTCTAGAAAGACTCTTCGACTTTAAATCTTTGACCCATTTGATTCTTTGCCTATGATTCTTTTCTGACTCTGATTCTTTTACTCTGATTCCTCTCTGAGTTTGATTGTTTAATTTAATTAACTGATTCGCTATCTGAATCTTTAACACTAGTCTATATTTAGACTCTATAGATAGACTCTAGTTTGATTCTTTACCTCTAGTCTATTCTTCAACTTTGAATTTCTGAGTCTAGTTTGATTATTTATGATTCTTCTCTAACTCTGATTCTCTGTAGTTTGAATACCAAATTTAAATCACTGAATCACTGACACTCATTTGATTCTTGAACTCTGATTTGTTTCTTTGACTCTAGTCTATGCTTTGACTTTGAATCTCTAACTCATTTGATTCTTTAACTATGATTCTGATTCTGTCTATAGTTTGAATATCAACTTAGAATCATTAAAGCACTGACCTCATTTGATTGCTCATTTGATTGTTCTTTGACTAACTCTAGTTTAATTCTGTATCTATGATTTTTCTCTAACTCTGATTTTTTTGTCTGGAGTTTGAATCTGGAGTTTGAATCACTGACACTCATTTAATTCTTTGACTGTAGTCTATTCTTCAACTCAGATTTTTTTTTGACTCTAGTTTGATACTTTGACTATGATTCTTCTCTAACTCTGATGCTCTGTAGCTTGAATTTTGAGTTTGATTTTGATTCTGTAATCTGAACCGCTGACACTCATTTGATCCTTTGACTCTGGTCCGTTTCTTTGACTCTAGTTTGGTTCTTTGACTACAGTCTGATTCTTTGACTCTGAATCTCTCACTCTAGTTTGATTCTTCGACTCCGGATCTCTGACTCTAATTTGATTCTTTGACTGTTAATCTGACTCTAGATTGATGCTTCAACACCAATTTGATTCTCTGATTCCATTAAAGTCTTATCCTTGACTCCAGTCCGATTCTCTGTCTCTGGTTTGATTCTTCAATCTGAATCTCTGACACAAATCCGATTCTACAGCAAGTGTCTGATCCATACAAAACAATAAAAAGCACTGATGTTGAACAGAAGCATTCCAGCTCCAAATCAAATAACATGCACACTGACTGTTGGAAAGTCATTTGCTCAGTGGGTAACGGGTGATGATCTCTTCACAATCACCTGCTGCAACTTTACGAATCGCACCTGTTGTTTCTCTCAGGCTCAACAAACAGCATCACAAATACATCACGACACACACACATCACTGCGTTGAACTGAATCCCAAAAGCATGTTTACCCTCCACACACACATACACCTGCTGAGCTGCACACACCGCGGCACTCAGACTGTGATTGAACGCTGAGGGAAGAGTGATGTCATCAAGTCAAGCACAAATCCACCTGTTCATATCAATCATGAACGCACAAACAAATCACACTACATCAACACACAGAGCGAATCTCTCACCCGCGTACTGAAGAGAGGAAATCCTAATCGGCACAGGTGATCGGTCAGGAGCTTCCCACACACAGACTTGCACACACCACCTGACCACAAAACACACACAACACAGAGAGAGAGAATGTAACTGCTCAGATTTCACTCTTTTACAGCTTCGGAGACTTTCATGCCATTGTCAATTGCATTTTATTGAAATATTAACTTTATTTCAGATGTTTCTCCTCGAATACTTTCAGAAAAACACAAATGAGCTTCTGATTCTTGCTAGTTCTCTCTGTATATCAGGGGTGGTGAACTCTGGTCCTGAAAAGCCGCAGCCTGGCAGAGTTCAGCTCCAACCCTAATTAAAACTCACCTGTCTGTAGCTTTCTAGTAACCCTTCAGACCTTGATTAGTTTGTTCATGTGTGTTTGATTAGGGCTGAAGTAGGGCTGAATCACGATCTCGATTCATACATAAATGCGATCTCATTTCTAAATGACGGCGATTCTCTTCCGTGTATTTCCCTGCATTCAGATCATGCTGCATTTATGCGTTATTGGTCACACTCACACAATAACAAAACACTATTAATTTACCAATCAATCAATATCTCGATCACGTCTCTTCTCTCCCTCTTTGGCCACGTTCTGCTGTCACTCACGACGTGTAACAAGGCGGCAGACCTAAATGGAGCCAGTTTGCTTTGTGGATTTGTAGCAGTAAGAGGAAAAAAAAAAAAAACTCCAGTGTAGAAAATCCTGGTGGTGACGGTAAGAGTGAGGGTGTACTGTAACAATATTGGTACAGAAAAAACACACGCCACACGGATCATTTCTCCACTCAGACCAAAGTTCAACTTGCTGCACATATCATTATGAGCGCAGCTGCCGCGCACCTACATTTGAAATAACCAAATATTGCAAAAGACGTGATATGTGAACGGCTCCGTCACGCGAGCACTAAACAGCGCTGTGAGATCCAGTGTGAAACACTTGTGGTATATAATAGTATATAATTCTAGTATGTATGTTTTTATGATTAAGCTATAGCATGTGTGCATTTATACTGAATGTTCTTAGACTACCGTTTTTCATACAAATAGGCTACCTATAAAACCATGTAGTTATATTTTTACAATGGAATTGAGGTGATTTAAAATGTATGCTTGCTACTATAGGAGACCAATGCTTAATTTAAAATAATAATAATAAATTTAACAATATAAAACTGAGGTTGCTACAGTTTTTACAGATGTTACTGATTGATAATGAACAAAAATTTACCTCTGCATCCTCAAGCTACTATCAAATGCGCATTTCCAAGAGACAAAAAAGTGATATTATTATTATTATTATCATTATCATCATCATCATCATCATCATCATCATCATCATTATTATCATTATCAGACAATTCAAACCTGTTTCTTGATTTGAAACAACACAAACTTATGGTCTGCTTTATTTTATTATTGGTTTATTTATTATTATTGGTTATTTTATTATTGATTTATTTATTATTTGTTAATGTTCTTGTATGTTCAAAAACTTTTAAATTACTTTTATTCACTTTAAGGGGTCTAAAATAAAGAAAAGAGACTATTTTTTATTACTCCAGCACTAAATGTCCTGTTTTTTTGTTTGTTTTTTTTTTAACTTGAGTGCAGAAAATTTTGGTTGAAAAAATGAGAATTGTGTAAGAGAATCGTGATCTCAATTCCCATGGAGAAAAATCGTGATCCACATTTTAGCAAGAATCATGCAGCCCTAGGTTGAAGCAAAACTATGCAGGGCTGCGGCTCTCCAGGACCGACGTTCGACACCCCTGCTCTATATAAAGGACTTTCTGGGTTATGGTAACACTGTTAGGTTAAATTTCCCCCCAAAATGTGTAGGAAAAACGGATTATTAAAACCTATTTTTGAGGCCAGTTAAGTTTTTTTTTTTTTCGGAAATTATATTTCATGCACATTTTTACACAAATTCTCATTACTTTAATGCACTGAAGACTTTTTTTTTTTTTTTTTTTTTTGTAACTCCAATTATTCTCAAAGGTGATTACATTCATGTGAAGTTATTTTTAATGCTTTTATTAAGTTACAATTTTTTAGTGCTGTACTACAGTAAATGTTTCTCAGATTACAAATTAAAGGCAATACAGCAATACAACCATGATGCATAAATGCTTAAATAATAAAAATAATTTAAGTAAATATGTTGTTGCTGTTAACATATTTCATTATATTCATGAACATCATGTTCATTATGTATGTACATTAATAAAAAATTGGTCTAAATCTTAGATGCAAAAAACTCTAAATAGTCCTTTACATTATGTATGTATGTATGTAGTTATTTATTCATTCTATTAGGTTAATGATAATTTTCCCTCACAGAAAGCTGTGCACATCATTCGATTTTCACCTGGACTATTGAAGAGTGTTTTTAGCTAGTAATGACACATAGCATCAATTTTTTTGTCATTTTGTGAGCAAAAATTGTTCAAAGTAAAACCTACACCAAACTTTTTTTGCAGGGTACCATAAAGTCAACATGTAAACACTATCTACATTTGTTATGAACTGGTTTCAGGGGTGATTCTGCTTATAAAGGAAGGAAAGGAAAGGATGTGACATGTGGCCAAGTATGGTGACCCATACTCGGAATTTGTGCTCTGCATTTAACCCATCCAAGTGCATACACACAGTAGTGAATAGTGAACAAAACACGCACACACACCCGGAGCAGTGGGCAGTCATATTGCTATCGCTGCAGCGCCCGGGGAGCAGTTGTTCGGTGCCTTGCTCAAGAGACTCACCTCAGTCATGGTATTGAGGGTGGAGAGAGCGCTGGTTATTCACTCCCCCCACCTTCAATCCCTGCCAGACCTGGGACTCGAACCAGCAGCCTTTCGGTTACAAGCCCGACTCCCTAACCATTAGGCCACGGCTGCCCCCCCCAGGTCAAGTCATTGGGTTTGAGGTTGACTTTGAGGCAGTTTGTGTTGTTTCATGTGACACGTGTTTAGTTTTTTGTCTCTTTCCACAGACTGCACAGCCTTGTGCACTGACTGCATCAAATATCACTGCGATTAAATGCTACAGAGAGAGAGAGAGAGAGAGAGAGAGAGAGAGATAGAGAGAAGAGATGGATGAGTGAGCCTGTCAATGCTTGTAGCTGCCGCAGTGACTGTGTGCGCGCGTATGTTTGGCTGGAGCTCACTAATCACTCAGGGCAGTGGATCTCAACCTGCGGTCCATCACGAATCCAAATGCGGCCCGCCGGACACATTACAAAATAACTTACAGTTTTACAGTTCATTTTTGCTTTTACTAACTTTTAAGACTAGTCTATACCATTTATGCCACTGGCCCCAGGGCTGTGTCTTAAGAAGTCGCTTGACTAAGTATCAGTTAACCAAGTGATTATCAGTCTTACTTTTCAAATTCAAATTAGATCAATCTACATTTTTTATGTAACTGATTTAAATTAAAGACCAGTCTTGGAGAAAAAAAAATTAGGTGTCTAACTTTTAAAACTAGTCTAAGCGGTTTATGCAACTGGCCACAGGTCTTGAAATACAGATGCACTGTGAAAATAGAGAATTCAATAATGAAAATTATTGTCTGTTTAACTTTCAGCCCATAGAAATATCTGGCATCTCATTTTAAAAATACTAAAACTAATATTCAGTCATTTTGTTATTTTGTTGTGTGTTTGTGCTATTTTATTTATTTAAATTTTGCTTTGGCAACCAGCTGAAATAAAATTTTAGATTTGTTATATTGCATTTTTTTTTTCCTTTTCAGTTATATATATATATATATATATATATATATATTTTTTTTTTTTTTTTTTTTTTTTTCCACAATTTTATTTCAAGTAACAAAAATGTTTTTATGGTTTTAGTTTTGGTTTCAATTAACAATAACCATGATTCACATCTTATTCTGACCAATAACTGCCTGACTGACATGTAAACTGTCCAATCATGGTTCACTTGTAATATTTAGGGGCAGGCTGAACTGAAACCAACCACGCCCCAATTATATTTTTATGTGCATCAAAAAATCAATAAAATAAAATAAAATAAAATAAAATAAAATACAATAAAATAAAAATTATTATTACTACTACTACATTTTTTGCAGGGTTATCATAATATGAAAATTGTGACAATTAATGAGAATTATTACTATTTTTCCTTTCACAAGTCCATATAAAATGTATAAGAACTCTTGAAGAAAGAAAGACAAAAAGTCACAAATCCGAGAGCTGAGAGACCCAAAGTGACGTGACACTCAAAACAATGCAAAAGTAAAGTTGATATTGGAAACTGATGTGAAATAATCAGAAGTGAAGATGTTATTGGTCTCAGCACCCATTTTCTGAACACACTGCTGCAGTGTATGCTGTGAATGCTGTGTTCATTTCTCACAATCGCTATTTCTTAGATTTTCTTGTGCTTCAAACACAACACTATATGAAAATGTTGCAAACTGTATCATTTAGACATAACATACAAATATAAACATCAACATCAAAATCAGGAGAGTACATTGTAATCTGTTTTTGAGCTCAGTCTTTCACAAACACCATGACTGATAAAATCCAGTTCCTTGACTCCTGGAAATTGTGAAAATCTGGTCAATGAGCAAAGAATTCTTCAATTAGAGTCAGAAAATGAAGTGATTTATCATCATACTGAGATTCATAACCTGATAAAGAATAAAAAACACAGTGATGTGCATAAAGAGCGAGAGAATCCGACTGTACAAGTGAAGTGATACAGGATTTTCATTAGTACATTACGGCTCATTTCACTACAGAGAGTGAAAACACAAATAATGCTTTAATAACTCAGACCATGTGTGTGTTAGTGTAGCAGAGAACGGTTCGTTTACTCGACGGCATGCGTTATTAAAGCTGCAATGAACCTATTCTGTCGTCCTTCACTCTCTGCTTCCTTCTTGCACCACAAAAAAAACAAGAATGAAAGGTACAAAAGCAAGGAAACATTGTTCCATCTGCACATACAGTAAAATAAGCTACAACATATCTTTAATATTTCTCTCCCTGGCTGAATTTAATCATAAAAAACACTCATTAGTTTACATGCATAATGCAAAGCACCATGGGAGGGATGCATATCTGTCATAAATAGTCATTAATTTGATCATTAGCACCATCATCACCATACTCTAGATGCATATTCAAAGGATTAAATAAATAAGCTTTTTTTTTTTTTAATATATGAATTAATAGAATTGAACTGGATGCAGCACATGAGTGTTTGTGTTTGGTGATGATGAACTGATCAGGGCTTTTAAAGAGACGAGGTTGTTTACCAATCAATGACCCTCTGCTAGATTAATTGAGATGCTGTGCATTGATTTTCGTCCGTCTCTTTGTCCCGATGAGGCGGAGCAGGGCCTGTTGCCAGACTGATCTGGAGGGTCAGGGGTTTATTCGTACAAACCGGACGTTTCTACACACACTACAGGGTTTTTCTTTCATTCAAACAACGCCAATACTCTTAATGGAGAATGCAGAAGAACTTTAAGATTTCTTTTGTTAAAAAAAAAATAATAAAATTACAATTCATTTTAATAATACATAAATGCATACTGAATGAATGAATGAATGAATGAATGAATGAATAATGCTGTGTTACTATATGTAATAAATGCTAAATAATTCAAACAAGCACAAATAAAAATGTATGCAAATCCTAAATAAATAAATAATGTTGTTACTGCAGGCAATACATGCAAAATAATTCAAACACGTAAAATAAATAAATAAAGGTATGCAAAACAAACAAACAAATAAATAAATAAATACACACAAGAAATGCAAAAGAATTCAAACAAGTAAAATAAATAAATAAACATACATAAATGTATGCAAATCCAAAATAAATTAAACAAAATAAATAAAATAATCAATCAATCGTGTTACTAAATGCAATAAATGCAAAAGAATTCAAACAAGCATACATACATAATTAAATAAAAGCTGTTACTATGTACAATAAATGCCAAATAATTCAAACAAGCACAAATAAAATGTATGCAAATCCCAAATAAATAAATAAATGTTGTTGCAATAAATGCAAAAGAATTCAAGCAAGTAAAATAAATAAATAAATAAAGTTGTTTTACCACATGCAATAAATGTAAAAAGAAACCAAAACGAGTAAAACAAACAAATAAAACGGATAAAAAAATGAATAAATAAAAAAGTTGTTACTACATGTAATAATGCAAAAGAAACCAATACAAGTAAAACAAACAAATACAACTGATAAATAAATAAATGCAAACCCAAATAAACAAACAAACAAACACATAAATTGTGTTACTACATGCAATAAATGCAAAAGAATTCAAACATGTAACAAACAAATAAATAAATAAATAAATAAAGTTGTGTTATTACATTCAATACATGCTTAACAGCCTAAATAAATCAATCAATTTTGTTATGGATATTGGATACTATGTATTTAAAATACTTTGAACAAGACATACAAGCAAAATAAACTTAAATTAAATTAACTGTTTACTTAAATGCACAAACCTTTTTGGTTTAGTTAAAAAAAAAAAAACAAAAAAAAAAAAATCAATCAGACACTTTCATCAAATGTGTAGTAAAGCAAACTGGATTCATTCCATTTCACAAATTCACATAAACTGTATGCAGTTCAAAACTGCTTATCTCCTCAAGACAACTGAGGACTAAAGAAACTTTAGTATCTTCACAACTGGTCTGAAAACAGTCTAGACTCATTTGTGTAAGTGAAGCGCAGGAAGAGCAGCCAACACATTTCTCACTGCAGAAACAATCCTTTAGCAAACTGAAGGTGGGACAGTGCAGGAGTGTTTGCTTACTGGCACTTCAACAAGACTCATGATGCAAGGAAACATTCATGTCTGGAGAACAAATACATCAGATTTTCAGCTCATCACTAACACTAACTATACCAGCAGTGATGAGAGTAATCCTTGACTCAGCAGACACCACTGATGGAAGCAGGCTTGAATTTGGACAAACAGAGACAGAGAAAGACATCAGACAGCAGCTCTTCATTACTGCTTTTCTCTGAACGTCCTCATTAGCCGGTGGAGTCGTCAGAGGAAGAAGCAACAGTTAATTAGAGAGAAAACACACACTGGAGATATGAAACATCCTCACACACTCATTTCATTACTAAAAATATAGTAGAAGAACTCCATTAACTCAAAGCTTGTAAAGTATTAGAACATGGTAGCTGCTTTATACAGATGTGGCCATTTTTTTTTTTTTATGTGCACATTTGTTAAATATGCTTATAGATTATTACAGTACGTTACATTTTAAAAATTGAATTAACATAACGATCAGTGTCTAATAAATGAGACCCTGGACCAAAAAAAAAGTCTTAAGTAGCACGGGTACATTTGTAGTAATAGCCAAAAATACATTATATGGGTCAAAATGGTCGATTTTTCTTTTATGCCAAAAATCATTTGAATATTAAGTAAAGATCATGTTCCATGAAGGTGTTTTGTAAATTTCCTATCATAAATAAATCAAAACTTAATTTTTGATTAGTAATAAAGTAGTAATAGCATTGCAAAGAACTTCATTTGGACAACTTTAAAGGCGATTTTCTCATTATTTAGTAGGGATGGGACGATAAATCATTGCAATGCGAATCGAGAAATAATTCAGCATCGATTCGAGATTTTCCGAACACATTGCGATTCTTTTTCAAAATGATTCTGAGCTTGGTTTTGAATAGCAAAAGGCACTGCTTGCTTTAGAAACAGCCGTGCTCTGCTTGTTTCAAAATCCTTACACGCACGTGAACCTAAAATAATCATTTATACAATTTGAAAAGGTTGAAGCGAATTACAAGGGTGTTTGCAGTGGGCTGTGTTTACAATAATCTCTCGTCATAAAAGCATTCTGAGCCGAGGTGAAATTACATGACATTAGTTCTCTTCAGCACTCTTCTTCATGAGCATTTGAGTGTGCAGATGAAAACTAGATTAGAGCGCCATCTGCTGTTAAAATCTAAGATCAGAATAGATTCCAAAGAGAATGGTGATGCATTCAGAAGATCTCAGAATCGATCCACAAATCGATGTATTGTCCCATCCCTATTATTTAGATTTTTTGGTACCCTTACATTTCAGATTGTCAGTTGTATCTCTAACAAATATTGTCCTAACAAACCATACGTCAATGGAAATCTTACTTATTCAGATTTCAGATGGTGTATAAATCTCAATTTCAAAAAATTGTGATTCTTGTCTAACAGCAACAGGTAAGTGAACTATGTAATGACTCTAAGTTGGTTAGTATTTCCAACCAGTGTTGGACTTTTATGTTTTAAAATTTGAGATGCACCGATGTATCGGCCAACATTTGGTATCGGCCGATAAAAGCAATTTATTTCACTTCAAAATCAGCTGATGATCAGAGCCGACAGTATCCTGTCAATCAAAAGGCAGCGGGTCAGACTGCAACTCAGTGAAGAAAATCTTTGTTGAATTTAAGGCTTTCAATTAGGCATTAACAGTTACAAATAGCGACATTAAAACAGGCCATCTGACCAGCATTGCCAGATCCGCAGTTTTTCTATACACGCCTGTATGCACGTAGCGCGCATCGCATCCAGCAATCACAAAGCGCTCTGTTCTCTTACTCGTGATAAGAAACAACGTCTCAGCTTTCAAATCGTGTACATTCTATCACGAAAACAACTAATGCCGTTTTGACGCTTTTAAATGTGACGTGACAGATCGCTATTGCACCTCATTTAAAGCAGCAGCACGGAGCGCAAATCTTTACACATGATGAATGCACGATATAAGGTATGAATATAGATGTAGCATGTCTAATGTAATCGCTCAATCAGTGTTTCAAATTTACCTCAGCAAAGTTATCCGCTGTTCACAGTTCATTAGTTAGCTATAAAACAACACTAAAGAGGATTTTTTTTTTTTTTTTTTTACTTAATGCATTTATGAAGAAATAAAAGAAAAGTTTAAGTTTATGGGACATTCTACCAGAAACGTACATTATTTTATTATCATTAACAAAAGTGGTTAACATTAAACCCGCTCTTTTTCATCAGTATTATTTGTGATTTCAATTTTGTGAATGCAAGTTCCTCTTTTGCTGTGCTATAAGCCGGGCTTCGGACGCTTTCACTTTTGCTTTTGAATTCACGACCGTCACTTTTTTTTACAAGAAAAGATAATTGTCTGTTGTGCTTACATCTAGTCACTGTTTAAAACTAAAGCAAATGCTTGAAATACAAACTAATTTAGATAATGTTAATTAATATAAACGAATAAGATGAATAAGATCAGGCATGGCACGTTTAGCAAACACGGAGGAATCAGATAAATAACATTTAAAGAAAGCCTCCATAGTGTAATGTGACAAACAGCAAAGACAAAACCAACATGTTCACTTTCTCTGGTTTAAGCAGGGGTCTGTTATTTTACTTTCGCTTTTGCTGTTCATCCCGTCCGCTATCCTCTGTAGTTGCGGCATTTTTGCGCTCGTGCTGAAGCGGCACTGCTCCCAAATCGCTCGCACTAAAAGCGATTCTCTCACTCACTTCACGTGATCAGGAAAATCTGACTCCTGCTGCACTGTCTGCAGCGCGCGCTTTATGCAAGAGCAGACGCTTCCGAGCAGAGCAGAACATGCCTTGGCACAAATGCAATCATGTTTTAACTCACACATTCTCAAAAAAAAAAAAAAGTTGCAGTCTAGAGCCCTAAAAATGATAGGGTTCCATGTGTAGTTAACAGCGTAGGTTAGGACAGATTTTTTTTTCCTTAAGAAAATCAAACTATCGGTATCGGCATCGGCCTATATTATTCTGAATAATCAGCTATCGGCATCGGCAGAGACATTCAGTATCGGTGCATCTCTAAAAATAATAATTATTATGGTTCTGTGTCTGAATCTCCCTCATGTACACCAATGTCAGAGATCTGCTCTAGTGATGGGAAGTTCGGATCATTTTACTGACTTGGACCTTTGAGTCTCGTTCAGCAAAATGAACAAATCTTTTTTCGAGTCATTTCGTTCATTTTAGCAAAATATAATTAAAATGTTACGTGTTACCTCCCTAACACATCTACTGCTCACACAAACGTTGATCACACTTCAAACAAAAGAAACAGAAAAGATTAATTCATTGTTTACCTGGGTCTTTCGTCTATGATTAGCTCACCTCACCTCTTATCTGACAAGTCTTCGGGTTCGAGTCGTTCGTTCATCACGTGACACCCCCTTAAGGTGAACGAACGACTCTAAAAACCCGAAGACTCGAAACAGGTGAACTAATTCCAGTACAGAACCTAATAGGATGTTGCGCATGCGCGACTGAACGAATCACTCCCCGAGACGACTCGTTTGTCCCGAGTCAAAATGGACGAATCGTTCAAGAACGACCCATCACTCATCATTAGCCACATCTTTAAAGCACGTCACGGCCGTTGGGTGAACACGCAAACACACATGCATGCGCTCCACAGCCAATAAGCTCCAACACCAACGAAAGACTGAAACAGAGAATCTGAAGAGAGGCTCTGAGCGATTCACAGAGGTAGAAACACCAATCTACTTCACACTACAACCTCAAAATCAGACCCAGAGTCTGGATACACACTGGGATCCATGATTATTAGCCTATACATGACAGGAGTTATTCTGTCAGGGCTGTGGTGGTTTTAATACACTCAGTGCTTATTAATGAGATGCGAAAGATCTGACAGGTGTACAGCACAATGATGAGTCGCATTTAAAGACATGCAACAATAATAACGCTTTGATGTAACACAAAGTCTGATGTAAAAAAAAACTGCATCTGATATTTGTTTTACAATCAATCCCACTTTTTTTTTTCTGTAAAACATAGAATGTCATGGAATTTGGGTAAATTTGGATGAATAAATCAAAAGTAGGGCTGTTCATTTAATCCAGTCACTGCATGGACTAGTGTTAGAGTTAAACTGCAAAAAACCTAAATATGAATTTGTTTACAACACAAAATCAAGCATGTGCGACATTCACTGTGTTTTCAATGTTCACTGGCTTACTATATAAGGACATGAAGACATTATAAATATAAAAATATATTGTCATGTCATAATCAACAGCCCTCCCAGCAACCTGCCAAAATAAAAGTCTGGTTTAACTACAAGAAAAAAATGAATGAAAGAAATATATTATTAATGCATAGAAGAATGAACTTCTCAAAATACTAATAATAGCAACAAAATTATTACAATTTTATGCAATATCACAAGCTTTTTCCTTTTATATTTTAATAGTAAACCTCTGCACTCAAATAAACATAAATAAAAGAACTGTTTAATTTTTATTTGACACACAACAACAACAGGACACAATTATTGTAAAAGTGTCAATAAATTATTAAATTGTTAAAATTGTATCTTTTTAAGTTATGTTATTATATATTATTTTACTATAAAAGTGTTTTAAATAAATAATAATAATTAGCATAATTATTATTATTAAATTGTTGGTAAACTTTCATGATTTTAATTAATAAGATAACTTTTGATTACTGAAATTCAATTTAACCACTAAAGAAAAATAAATAAATAAATAAATAAATAATAAGACCCTATTATTGTAAACATTTCAATAAATTAAATTGTTAAAGTTTTATCTCCCCTTTATTAAACAAACAAACAAACAAATAAATAAGCAAATAAACGAATGAATAAATAAACTTTTACTTACATTTATTTCATTTAATGCATTTTTATGGTTTAATAACTCTGAAACACAGTTTTAAACTGGTTTTGCTTTAGGATCTAGAGTTTACAAAACGGTTTATAATTTACAACTAATGACTCATACTTTTTTTTAAATCAGAACAGACATAAGATCAATATTAGCTTGCGTAAGTGCTTACAACAACTAAGAGTGATGTTTTCTTTCAGATACAGTCTCTTCTGCCAGAGTTTTTCAGCTCAAGTCACGTTAAGCGTGAGGATGTGTACTTCCCTGGCGAGATTTGCAGGTGTGATCTTAAGGTGCTCATCGGAGACACGCGCGCTTCCCTTCTCCCGTCTGTCACTTGCGCTAATTTGATTACTGACTGATTAAACCGTCACTAATGCAGTCAGAGCCGCGGCGTGCTAATGTAATAAAATCACTTACGGCTAAAACCGGTTAGCTTAATTGGCAGTAGGAGTGATGCTCAAGATTTGCATTAAATCATTTATTTGCGCCCTCAACACGCAATTCCATTACTCACATTAGCGATTTGCACAGCTAATTTAAGCACAGAGACTCGTTCAAGGGTACGGCGCACGAGCGTTAGCATCCCAGCACACTCTTCAACTTGTTTGCTAGCTCCAAGAGACTGTTTCCGACTCTCCACTTGACTGAGAAGAAACCGCCAACACACTGCTGTCATTTCTAGCCGTTAGGTCAACAGCCTGGGTCGTGTTACGTCGCTGTTGATCATTAAAACTAATAGGCAACATCTACCTGTAAACGTCTCGCCCGTCCACTCAAAGTCAAGCGTAATTGCTCGGCTCCATTAGCCTTAGCATCATCCAGATGGTGCCCTAACCCACTAATTCCCAAACATGTTTGCACGGCGCACGTAGTCGCTCCCACACGCGGGACGAGGATCGTGCGGCCTCTGGAACCATCTGAGGGGCCAAGCACAGGTCACCAAAAACACGATCCTCACTGGATGAATCAAGTGCAATGCTAAACGGACACGCTCTGACCCCAGGACACTTCATGGAGGAGAGGGTCAGGGGTAATAAGGACAATACTGTAGCAGAATCTCACATTTAGTCATGGCACAAAAACAACAAAACACACACACAAACTGTACACATGTGCAGTGATAATGTTATCTATTAGATTTTATATTACAAAAACATATAGCAAGGGCTGCCCTCGACTAAGGGTTTTTCTGGTTGACCAGTAAATGTTAATTTTATGCATTAGTCTATTAGTCGCACATTTATTAAAAAGCCATATAAATCATAATAAAAAGCCTTTAATTGCCTACATAGCCTAATAAGTGCCCAAGTGCATGCAAAAAAAAAAATAAAAATATGAATGTGTCTGGAAAAAACAGCTAGGAGACTGCATTAAGTGTGATAAACTAACACTTTCTTTGTTTTCAGCTTAAGAGAGAAGTTAGCAACACTGACTCGTCATCTCCACAGTAGTGATGCACCTGTATGCATGGATTACATAATCTGAGAATATTTTTTTCTATTTAAATTGGTTCATTTAAAAGTAGACATTTCGCTCTCTCTATATATATTTTTCATGTCTGTAAGGAAAGCATACACAGATTTTCAAAGTTTCACGCTTAAGTTCATAGAGACTGAGAGGGCGGAAAGTGCATTGTGTTTGCTTTCATTATTTTACAAAAGCAAATATATATATATATATATATATACACACACACATACATACATACATATACATATATATATACACATATACATATATATATATATATATATATATATACACACACACACACACATACAGACTTGTTTATAATTTGTTATATGTACACATACATTTTTATACATGTGAAAAAATTCTCTATATAAACTTATTTATGAATAATATATAATTGTACGTATAAATTGTATGCATAAATGTAAATTCTTCAACATATAGAAAATTATACACTTTTTAAAGTATATATATATATATATATAACTGTTTAACATTAATTACATCTAAATGGTTAATATTAATATTTAACATTAGTTAAATTATTGTATGTATACATATAGATTTTAAAATACAAACATACATTTATATTTTTCAGTTTATGTGTGAAATTTTACATAATGTAAAACTTTACACATGTAAAACTAAAATTGTTAATTTCATTCTATAAAACAAATATATAAAATATGAAACATACAGTAAATATTCAATATTAACAATACATTTAATTTAAATCAAACAAGCTGATATTCTATGCACGTAACATGTATATAACAAAATTGTACGTAATGTAAAATTTTATATACAATAAAATTGTTAGCTTAATTCTCTGAAAACATACACAAATATTTGAAAAGCTTAAAAATTGTACAAATTTAATAAGTTGAATTAAAAAACTAATTTGTAATATAATATATTGTAATATAAGGTCATATGTTGCTTGGATGTTTGTATACATATGTATGATTTCTTTGCAGTTAACTCTCTCTATATATATTTAAATGAAAAGCTGTTATTTTATGCATGCAACGTGTACAACAAAATTGTACATAATGTAACATTTAATTCTACAAAAACAACTACATTAATATTTCATATACTATATATATATATTTCATAACACATGCACATAAATTAAATTTGTAATATGTATGTGTTTGTATGTATATATATATATATATATATATATATATATATATATACACACATACATATACACCTACACATAATACTATTAATACTGTAATATTTTATTGTAGTTGTCCTATAGTTGTTACTTCAGTCTAGGTTCTTATTATTAATAACAAAGACAAAATACAAAATGACTATGTCATGATATAAATTGTTGTTGTGAAATAAAATCTGTATCATGAAATAAGATTTGGCTTTATCCTTTAAGCTAACTCAACATACCTGTAGGCTTGGTAGTTGTTCACCATAATATTGTAATAACCATAATATTTGGATCATCTATTATTCAATTACTTTTCCTGTTCTATGTTTTTTTTGTTTTTTCCGTGGTATTGGTTCAGTAGTAGTATTGTGATATTTTAGTCAGGTACCGTATCGAAGTCAAAATTTTGGTAACACTAGTAAGGACTGGCGTTTCACAAGACGATCTTCTCTAGCACTCTGTGGTTTCACTGGCTCGCTGCCACTAAAGCTTTTGATTGGATTTTAGCTTAAGAACATTTGCTTAAAGATAAATCAATATTTTCTTTAAGCCGCTCTGTCAGATAAGTGATGTTCGCCATTACATTATGGATCTGAACACTTGAGACGCTGCAGCTGCCAGCGGCTTAAACGCTCACATCCAGCCAAGCCCAACAATTCACCTGCAGTTCATTCAGATATGTTTGCGATATGATATTGTTAGAACGTTTAGCAGTGACTCTGCGGTCCGTTCCAGGGTTTGAGAGCGTGAATCTTCGCGGCGGACGAGAATTGTTATCCGCTCGGCCTCCGGGCCTCTTAGACGATGCTATACGGAGATTTCAAGACAAGCGCTTTAGCAAATTAGTTCCAGACCCCGGGACACGCCGAATGTTTTTCTTGCGCTCAGAACAGCAGTGTTGTTTGCATTAAGGAGCTGGCGAGGTAAATGGAGCTGTTTTCAATTAGTTTCCAAAGTGCTTATCCCATTAAAGATAACGACTTATTGATTTAACGACAGCACAGCGTTTGGTGTGAGCCTCACTGCTGTTATGACTTCACTGTTTTTCTCTCCTCATTGTCTCTTTGTCTCTCTCTGATCTGATTTAAGCAGCAGCTTCGGGACTTTTTGTCGTAATTTGTCGCTCATTTCAAAGAGGCGTAATGAACAAACTGCCTTTTCTAACAATCAGGGTAACTGTTTAAACCTGGAGAAAACGAATAGGAATGTTCCTTTTCTTTAGAAACCAAGCGGCCAATGAAATGTCTCATCAAACTTAGACCGATACAAAAAGATGTTCACATTGATACTTTCATTAACAATATTAAAGCAATCTACTCAAATTGTTATGAATATATTATGTATAAAATATGTGTTAATTAAGATAAATTAATAAATTATTATATTATGTATATTACATAAATCTAGATTTTTAAATACATTTACTTTTTTTAATTATATATACATTTTTACTTTTTTTTTTTTTACATAAAAATATTACATTATTTTTTTATCACTTAAGGCCAGTTAAGATACAGTGTTACAGAACATTTCCTGCTACATGCTTTGATTTCTCATTCATTTTCTCATTTCCATTTACTTTAACAGTCTGAATTTCTGACGTCACTGAGGTCCAAACATGCGTTTTTCTTGGCACAGAAAATCTCCACACGCACATCTCCATCTGAAGAGGGTTTTTTTGTGGGAGCTGGCGTGGCCCGCGGGTCTGATCTTTCAGAAGGACTCGTTTGATGTCAGATCCTGTGTGAGAGTTTCTCTGCGGGCGACTGTACAAGAAAAAAAAACTCTCACACCTTTGAAAATCTGTTTTCTGCTTCTGTCGGCACTGCTTCAAGCGCCGCACTTCGTCTGTTCTCTGTTTTCTCTGTTTTGTTCACAGACTGTACGATGTACGAGCATCTGAGCACTGGGAGTCATTTGGAAATGAGTTGTATAATCGTTTGTACGTCACAGCAAGACATTACTTATTCCTTCTACTGTAAGTGTTATGAAAGAGACACGGTTTACAACATCTGCACACTTCAGCTTCATTTCAGCGAGTGTTCCCACTAAAGCTGGGGCACACAACAAACTAACAGGCCAGAAACCAACTTCACTTCTCACCAGTAAAGCTGACATGTCAAGCATCGTTACACAGCAAAACTAATATTCGTAATGAGTAATTATGCATTATTTCCATTTAAAATATCTAAGAAGTTGTGATTTCTTTAACGTACCTGAGGATCAGCCCTGCTTAAGTGGGTAATACTTTTGTTGGAATGCATCATAAATGTAGGTGACTATTTAATTGGTTCTGTAGATAGATAGAATGATAGATATAGAACAACAGATAGAACGATAGAACTATAGAACGATAGATTGATAGACAGATAGACAGACAGACAGACAGACAGACAGATAGACAGACAGATAGATAGATAGATAGATAGATAGATAGATAGATAGATAGATAGATAGATAGATAGATAGATAGATAGATAGATAGATAGATAGACAAAGAACAATAGACAGAACGACAATGATAGAACTATGGATAGATAGAACTATCAACAGATAAAATGATAGAACAATATAGAATGATAGAAAGACAGATCGATAGAACGATAGCTAGAATGACAGACAAAACAATAGAACAATAGATAGAACGATAAATAGAAAAATACATGGAACAACAGAACAATAAAACAACAGATCGAAAGAACAATAAAATGATACAAAGATAAAACGATAGAATGATAGAACAATAGATGTATAGAACGGCAATTATAGAATGATAGAGCAATGAACAATAGACAGAACAACAGATTGACTGAATGATAGAATGATAGAACAATAGAGAGACAAATAGAACAATAGATAAAATGATAGAGCAATAGAACGATAGATAGATAGAACAATAGATAGATAGATAGAATGACAGATCAATAGTACAATAGAACGATAAATAGAAAAATACATGGAACAATAGAACGATAGAACAACAGATCGATAGAACAATATAATGATAACAACAGAATGACAGAACAATAGATATATAGAACGACAGATGATAGAATGATAGAACAATGAACAATAGATAGAACAACAGATTGATAGAACGATATAATGATAGAACGATAGATAGATAGAACAATAGATAAAATGATAGAACGACAGAAAGATTGACAGAATGATAGATAGAACAATAGATAGAACGATGGATAGGGCGACAGATAGCATGGCAGATTGATAGAATGATAGGATAGATCGATAGATATAATGATAGAACGATATAGAGTGACAGACAGAACGATTGACAGAACAATAGACAGACAGACTGATAGATAGAATGATATAACAATAGAACGACAGATCGATAGAATGATAGATAGAACAATAGATAGAACGATACAATGACAGACAGCACAGTAGATATAATGATAGATAGCACAACAGAATGATAGATAGAACAACAGATAGAACAGATTGATAGAACGATAGAACGACCAAAAGAAAGAAAGAAAGAAAGAACAACAGATAGAATGATATATAGACAGACTATAGAGTGATAGAACAACAATAGATATGCCGATAACAGATAGAACTTTTTTGTTAGTTACTTTTTAATTGACTTTTTTTTTTAATGAAACATTATATTAACTAATGAAACACTACCGTACATTAAATGAATAAATAATATAATATAATTCATTTTTAAAATAATTAAAAATGACTACTGGGCCAAAAGTTCATTAAAAAGAGAGAGAGAAAAAAAAAAAAGTTAAGCAGGTTTGACGACAGTTTTGTGGTGAAAACCCTTTAACGCTCCTCTAAACACTGTCTGTGTGTTTGCTTATTAAATGCAGCTCTTGGATGGTTTGACTCTTATGATACGTAAACACATCTTTCATTTTGTACCTCAAACTCTTCTCCACAATCTCTTCTGCTTTACCGACAGCAGCGGATCATTTCGTCCGCTGTCGGTTCTCTCCATCTGTGTGTTTCTGAAGCAGCAGCAGAGTAATGAGCGAAGACGCGTCTCATTTTCTCTCGCCTCTCAAAGGGCCAATAAACTCCCTGCCGTTCCGGAAGGTGTGTGAGTAACGGTAAACACTGTTTACACATTGTAAATGATTGTTTCTCGTCCTGCCCACAAATGAATATAAATGCTGACTAACAGCAGAACACACATTCATTTATACGAGCATAAAGGATAGCTGAGATATCCAATAATTGGCTTTATATACAGTTATGACAGATGATCTTCTCTGATCTGAATCACAACAACAACAAAAACATTTTCAGAATCCAAACCACATGGTTATGACATCACAGCATGCTTATTAACATATGACTGCCCACACATTATAAACACCTCATTCAGAATTCAGCAACTTGAAGCACAATATTATCTGGACAGCCTGAAGCACAGATACAGAAGTCTTAAAGGCACAGTAGCAGAAACGTGAGGGTTATTTGTGAGGGTCTGGAGAATGAGCATGGCAATCTTAACGGGAATGAAAGTGAAGCAGCAGAGACGTATGTGCAGCTGTATGTAATGCATCATCAGCGGAGCAGTAAAGAGTCACGGCCGCTCGCAGGACGAGTTTAGTGTGCGATCCTGAGCGCTATAAATCTGGCCTGTGTGAGAGTGTGTGTGTAATTACCTGCGTCTATGGCTTTACTCTCTAACACACACACACACACACACCACTTATAGTGAGCCGGACGTGAGTGCAGTCTTATGGAAACATGAATACATATGAAGCATCTCATCCAGAACTCCAGAATCTGAAGAGCTGGAAACACACACATATATGCCACTACTGTTAGCAACTAAAATTACATAGTTGAATTAAAAAAAATAATAATAATAAAAAATGTTACATTATATAAAAAGTTATATTTATATAAAATGGTTATCCCAAACGCTCACTCTCATCTGTCACTGGTCAGAAAAACAGTGAGTCCCAACCTAAACTCACTCCATTGGTTACTGATAGTGAATATGATCCAGAAACTATTTGAACATTCAGAAAGTGGTTCTCTGCATCATCAGTTGTTTGTGTGTGCCGTGCTGCACTGGCTGATTTTCTTCTACTCAACACACTGACCGTCTCATTACTGTCCGGCAGATAAAACCGCAGTTACTGACACTGATGAAGCAACAAAAGAAGTGTGACGGCGTCTCGGAATGATGCGTCAGTACCTTCTACACTGTTTGTCCTTCACTCATGATTGTAATCAGTGATTGACTCCTGAAAATGCGGTAAGTAGCTGGACAAAGCCAATGTGGCGACTCTGATTTTAACCTTCATTATTACTGCTGTGATGTACAGTAAGTGTGCTGTGAGGATGAAGAGCTGTCCGTCACAGTGATGCTCCACAGAGCCCCACACAAAAGTGCAGACAAAGCACACTGGGAGAAATACTCTATGCCACAATGCAATGTGCTCCATTAAACCTTCATCTGCAGTGCGATGGGTGAACCAGAGTTAATATTAGCTATGATTTTTTTTTTTTTGGTACATCTCCTTCTTGACTTATCAAATGAAACCTAAACAAAAACTGTATTTCTACACTGATAACTGGACACAACTCACTAAAATAAAATATACACACAGTGAAGATGGGTGACAATGAAGCATGCTACTGTGCAATTTCTGTGCCACTACTGTTAATAAATGCCATTTTCCAAAATAGATTATAAAATGAAGACAAATACTAACAAATAGGTTGTCTGAAATGCAGCAACACTCAAAAATAAATAAATAAAAAAAAACAAAAATAAATAAATAACACCACAGCAACCATATCAGTACAGCAGAACACCACAACTACATCAAAAACCATATTAACTACATCAGAACACCAGAAAATTAAAGCAGCTACTTCAGAACACTAGAATGCCATAGTAACTACAACAGAACACCATAGAAACTGCATAAGAACACCAGAAAACCATAGCAATTACATTAGAAAACCATTGCAACTACATCATAAAAACAGAAAACTACAGCAACTGCATTAGAACACCAGAAAATCATAGTAACTATATCAGAACATCAGAAACCCATAGCAACTACACCAGAACACCATAGAAACTACAACAGAACACCAGAAAATTATAGCAGCTACATCGGAACACCAGACATCCATAGCAACAACATCAGAAAAACCGTAGCAACTACATCAGAACACCAGAAAGCCATAGCAATTCAATCAGAACATCATAGCAACTATATCAGAACACCAAAAAAAACTAGCAACTATGAACAAACACCAGAAAACCATATCAACTGCATCAGAACACCGGAAAACTACAGCAACTGACAGTAGAACACTAGAAAAATCATAGCAACTATATCAGAACATCATAGCAACTGCATAAGAACACCAGAAACCATAGCAATTATATCATAACATCAGAAAGCCACAGCAACTACACCAGAACACCATAGCAATCACATTAGAACACTGGAAAACCATAGTAACATCATCATAAAAACCATAGCAATTACATCAGAACACCAGAAAGCCAAAGCAATTCTATCAGAACACCAGGAAACCATAGCAACTATTTCAAAAGAGCACCAGAAAAACACAGCAAAAACATCAGAAAACCATTGCAACTGCATAAGAACACCAGAAACCATAGCAGTTGTATCATAACATCAGAAAGCCACAGCAACTACACCAGAACACCATAGCAATCACACCAGAACACTGGAAAACCATAGCAACAACATCAGAAAAGCCTTAGCAACTACATCAGAACAGTGTTAATTTCGTTGACAAAGACTATGACGAAAAATATTCGTCAACGAACATTTTTTACAGACGAAAACTAAATAAAAACTAAATAAAAACTCAGATATGATGACAAAGACGATGACGAAATTTAACTGACACTTTAGTCAACGAATAAAAACGAGAGGAAAATGTTGGGGCGGGACGAATGGAGAAGAGATCCAATAAGAACTACCCTTTTGTGGTAGCAGGTTGTGAGGGCAGGTTGATCTTGGCAAAGCCATTTTCAAAAGCCGCGGTTTTCAAGTTATGAGGACGTTTGTTATACATTATATTTAGTTATACATTATACTTGGTTGCACAGTCTTGGTTACAAAGCTTTGGTTAATTTAAGTTGACTTTTCTCGTTAGCAACACGCTAACATTTTGTGCACGCGATCCGAGGGCAGCGGTATGTCTCATGAACAGACAGACAGACAGAAATGTCAGAGCTTGGTCTAGGATGTCATATGCGTTTCATATAATTCATGGACAATGCATATCTTTTTCAGGGAGCATGTATATTGTTCAGGGAGAGCAGGTCTTATGGTTATTTTTGTGAAAAAGACTCATGTTTTTGACATTTAATAAAATAAATGTTTTTTATTACAACAATTAGATATGTGCCTGTATTCTCTATATGCTTCCATATATTGTAATATACTTACAATTACGTGAATTATGGAGAAAAATCTGCTAATATTTGGTCTACTAAAACTAGACTAAGACTAAAAGACTTAAGACTAAACTAAGACTAAAACTCTTATGATATTTAGTCAACTAAACTAGACTAAGACTAAAAGATTTCAGATGACTAAAACAGGACTAAAACTAAATGGTGTATTATTCCAAAGACTAAGACTAAGACTAAATCAGAATTTGCTGTCAAAATTAACACTGCATCAGAACACCAGAAAGCCATAGCAATTCTATCAGAACACCAGAAAACCATAGCAACCACATCAGAACACCGGAAAACCATAGCAACTGCATCAGAACACTGGAAAACCATGGCAACTATATCAGAACACCAGAAAACTATAGCAACTATGAACAAACACCAGAAAACCATAGCGACTGCATCAGAACACTGAAAAAAAAAAAAAAAAAAAAAAAGCAACAACATAAGATCAACAGAAAACCATAGCAACTACATCTAACACCAGAAAGGCACAGACAGCAACTACATTACAACACCAGAAAACCATACCAACCATAGAAGAACAACAGAAAAATATAACTACATTAGAACACCATAGCGACTGTATAAGCACACCAGAAAACCACAGCAACGACATAGCAATGCCTGGCAACCACTTACAACACCCTAGCATCATACTGGTGAGTTTTAAACAGCATGTTTGTATGTTCAGAGACTGTAAAAATCTAAGTAATATTTCATAATTCATAAAACTCATAACGTTAAATATTTCTTTCCTAATATCATCCTGTCAATCAAAAACATGATTATTTGAAGAAACATTCCCACATGTCTGAATAATGATGGTATTGACTGACGTCAGCTAGAAACTGAAAATTTTGCACACATCAAAGCGGCCAATACAACGCGCGCACACACACACAGCAGTATTCCCTGAGCTGTTGACCTGTTTTCTCCTCTGTTGATGTTGGGTTGTGCTTCAGGCTGTATCTAGTCCTCTTATCCACATCAAAAAACAAACCTTCTCACTGTGTTCATACATACACATGCACAAAAACACACTCTAAATTACACTCTCACAAGCATCTGTCCCTCATCAGTGACCACATGTTCATTACAGGCGTGGAGTCAAACCTAGTCAGTTTCAGCTTGTTTTAGGTATATTTAGTCACTTTCATTGATAGATGAGATGCACTGAGCAGATTAGAAACCATTCTGAGACTCTAGGGAATTCACTCACACTCATGAAGACACGTTTGATTGAGAGAAAGAGAGAGAGAGAGGAACCACTATAAGTCACTATAAGCCAAACGTTGGTCATTTGACATGTCAACTTCTGATTTAACTAATGAGGTGACATTGGGGGCAGGACTAACCGTTTGAATGACCAGTGGTGGACGAGATAAAATTGAGCACTGATTTTATGCATTTATAATGAATTAGCTTAATTAAACCCGTTTATTTATCACATTAATTGCCTGCAAATGTAAATACAAATGTCACCACAGACTCACTGCACTCCTGCTGGTCATTCAGAGGAAGTACAGCTGTCTGAATGATAGTTAAAAGAGACTGGGACGGACAGATGGATGGATGGGTAGATTGGAGGAGGTTTAGCAGCGGCAGTGTGTAAATCAGCAGATGCTGACAGTAGCAATCAACAGGGCTGAGAAAGACGCTCAGGTAATGGGTAGAAGAAGAGCTGAGAGATTTACACACACAATCACACACACAGATGGAGATCAGTCTGAAGTCGCGGTGTAATTTATCGACGGTCTTCCCCGAGCGCCGCGGGAACATTTAGCTGCAGAAATGATCCAGCTACATGTGTGCACTTCACAGAGCACGCTAACCATCTTTCATTTTAATTCACACGGCTGACCTTTTACTGCTCGTTATGAATATCAGATCAGTAACGAGTTTGTTAACACATACACTCACACATACAATATATATATATATATATATATATATATATATATATATATATATATATATATATGCATGTATGTATTTATCAAATACTGATTTGGCATTGTGTACGATTATTATTATCACTGGTATTTTGGCAAAGTATAAAGGTGAGCATATATACACAAAAACATAATCCTAATAAATACAGCAAAATATGAGAAAAGTATAAACATGAAAAAATAGGTATTTTTTAAACATATTTTAATATATAGAAATTAAAATCACAAATTTAGGGTTGTGATTTTTTAAAAATGTTTTTTAAAGAAGCCTCTTCTGCTCACCAACACTGCATTTACTTGATAAAAAATACAGTAAAAATACCAAAACTGTAAAATATTGTTTATAATTTAAAATAACTTTTTTTTATTTAAATATACTGTAAAATGTAATTTACTCTTGTGATCAAAGCTGAATTTTCAGCATCATTAATCCAGTCTTTAGTGTCACATGATCCTTCAGAAATCATTTTAGTATGCTGATTTGCTGATCGAGAAACTTCTCCACATAATCAATGTTGAAAATTGTTGTGCTGCACCATATTTTTGTGGAAACATTTTCTTTTTAAGATTATTTAATGAATAGAAAGTTCCCATGTGAAATGGAAAACTTGTGTAACATTATACAGTAAATGTCCTGTCACTTTCAATCAATTAAATGCATCGTTGCTGAATAAAAGTATTAATTTCTTAGACAAGTTTTGCACATAACCATTGTACTGAAAAAAGTTTGCTGCATGTGTAAAGTTTTCTTGTGCGAAAAAGCACCGAAATATAGATTAACCTTCCTGGTTAATGCTAAAACTAATGTCTCGGGTACCAAATATATCTGAAATGACTCCCATAAAGAAAATCACCGTCCTGTCACATTAATCCAGCCTGCAATGCATTATGGGAAAAGATGACTTTGGAGCGACTTCGCCAGATCGTGTTTTTCCAGTAAACATCTCAAGAATGACTCGGCTGTCAATAGCGGGCGTCGTTTCGCCCGACAGACGGTAAACAATCCATTTCATCATTTAAAGCAGGCGCGTGGCAGCCTGACAGCTCCTCGATGTCTAATCTCTGCTAATAGCCCAGCCGCAAAACATAGATGCATTAAGATGGCATTTCCTCGTGGCTTTGAAACTCCTCCCGCAGACCGCAGCCAGAGACCGAGCTGTCGGCCCAAACGCACATGATGAAAAAGTTGAAACTGACTGATGTTGGAGGGGGAAGAGAAGTGGCCGTGTAATTAGACACAGAAATCCTTGCCATAATCGAATCAGGGTTTGTTCTGGGGGCTCCTCAAACCCAGTTAGCCAGAGTCATAGAGCGGCCCGCTAGTGGAGGCTTTGCTATTCTTTCGCAAAAGTGCCGGAACTCAAATCCCTGCAGACTTGATAGGAATCTAATTAGGAGCAATCAATACCAGTCTAACTCTCAAAAAGAGTTCTGCCCGTCTCTTTCTGCCAGATCCGGTCAGGTTGATCTCCAAAGGAACGGCCTCAGAGGACCAGAAAGATCACCACGAGTACGCCTATATTACAGCCTGGGAATATCCAGAAGAACATGAACCCTGGACTAAAGGATCAACCCAAAAACCACATTCAAACTGGATTCTGAGGATGGATTTCAAAAGTTCATGAAAGAAACAGTAGCATTTGCTCTTCCACTATGTTGTAGCCCGTTGCCATGGTGTTGCTAAGGTGTTCTGAGGTTTTATTTTCTAAGATGAATATAATTCTAATTTTCAAATATTTGAAAAAGACAGACGGACGGATAGACAGACAGACAGACCAACAGACCGATAGAACAACAGATAAACGGATAAACAGATAGAACGACAGATAGATAAAACAATAGATAGATAGATAGATAGATAGATCGATCAAATGAACTACAGATATAACAAACGAATAATAGACAAAATGGAAGAATGAACAAATGATAGACAGAACAGAACAAATGAACAAACAGAGAGAACAACAGACACAAATGAACAATAGACAGAACGAAAAAACGATGGACAGAGAACCACAGAACGAATCAAAGACAGATATAGAACCGAAAGAACGGACAAATGAACAGACGGACGAACAGCTAAACGAATGATCGAACAAATGAAACGATAGATAAACAAACGACAGACAGACTAATAGAATGACAAAGAACAAATGACAGACAAATAGAACCACAACACGAATGATAGAATGAGAGAACAGATAGAATGACAAACAAATGAACGATAGATATGCAGACTGAACGATAGCTAGAACGATAGCTAGAACGATAGAACGATAGAACAAATGATAGAACGATAGAACGATAGATAGAACGATAGAACGATAGATAGAACGATAGAACGATAGAACGATAGATAGATAGATAGAACGATAGATAGATAGATAGATAGATAGATAGATAGACAGACAGAACAAACGAACGATAGACAGATAGAACAACATTATGAATGAACGAACGACAGATAGACAGATAGATTGAATCTAAAACAAACAAATAAATGGATAAATACATAAATAAAATCCATACATAAACGGAACAGGCTTCATGCAAAATATATTTCATTAACGTCCTGGGGTCGGCTAAGGCACCGGCGGGAGCACTCGCATATTTTCCAGATGACAGCAAAAAGAACTTGAATTGCTCCCTCAGTTTTTATTGGACACTGATTACAATGTAACTAGATTTTAGCCATTAATATGTTTTCAAGATACTGAAAAAAGCACCAATGTGAGGGCATGTCAAAACTTCTCCAGGGCCCCAAAACACCCTCAGACCCTAGAGGGTTAATATATATTATTAAAATATAAAACAAAACTGTGCTCAGATTTTCCAAAACACCAAAGCCTCCAATTTATTTATTTATTTATTTATACTTATTTATTTATTTATTACAAAATATATTTTAAAAAGCTCAGACTTGACAAAACACCAGAGATGGCAATTAAAAGTTAGAGATCTCATTATGAACTCAAACATTTCTCATCAAACAATCCAAACTGCTCCACATACTAGTCCCAACTAGTGACTTATTTGTGTGATTTATTCTCCCAAGGTTGATACTCTAATAAATCACAACAGAGAAGTGTCTTGAGCTACAAAAGAGCAACATCTGAGCTGTAATGAAGGCAGCTTTGCTGTTGGCCGAGCGTAACAGAGACGCATTGAGAGAAATAAAGGAGCTGCGGCTGTGGCTGTACCGCGGTACTGTACATCGCTGATTCAGCAGCGGGAGCCGTGGTGCAGAGATAATCTGCCTCTCGCAGCCATATGCTGTGCATACATCAGTCCATCAGAGCAGATTAATTATGACCATCACAGGCCGAGCGCAGCGCTCATAAATCAGCACAGCCTACAGTAATCCACACCATCACAGTCATACCAAAAACACACAAACGCACGGGAATATTTCATCCCAGCACACGCATGCTTCTCCTACGCTTCCATGTGCATGTTTTATTCATGACTGCATTCAGAGGTGTCTGTAGTCATGGATTAATCCATATTTCACATCCTAATCAACAGGACAAAAATGACCTACATATTTCAGAACTATTAAGATTGTTTCCATTGCTGCATTGTTATTTTTTCACAATTAAACACTACTGCTCAAATTCTCATTACTGTAACACAGAATTAAAATAATGTAATAAAATAATCTCTAGATACTGAATACAAATTTGCATAGACTACATTCAGTACATATAGTACAGTGAATCGATACGTTTTTGTAAGAAAAATATCCATACTTAAAACGTAAGAATCACTTTAATCTAGCTTGAGCTAACAGTTGTACATCAAACTTGCTTCTTTGACAAGGGGCGTGACAGTACTGAAATTCCATCTAAGCTGTTTGCCAATCACAACGCAGTGGGACGGCTAAACAATCACAACACTTTTTTTTTTTTTTTTTTTCAGAATGCGGGCCTTCATTAAAGCCGGAACTAATCAAGCCTTATGGGAGAAATGTATTGTAATAATGTAAATTATGTTAAAAATAATGCATTTTTTCGAACCACAAGCATGAAAGCATGTTCTAGTACACCCCAAAACAAAAAAGACTCTAAAGCATAATAGGACCCCTTTAACTAATAACTGCCAATGCTATAGCTTAAAAATATGGCAATAAATAAATACATAAATAAATAAAATCTGCCAAATGTAATTTATTTATTTATTTAGCCCCCCAAAAAATTATAATTTTAAAATATGAAGTAGTTATAGATATTTAAATTCACTGTAAAGAAAATGCACTTTACCATTTTTAAAAAAATATTTTATATAAAATAAATATTTTATAAAACCGGGTTTACTCTAAAATTGCTATTAAAAAAATAATAAAAAGTTAACAAATAACTACCACTACTATAGCGTAAAAATATGGCAATAAATAAATAACATTACACAGATTTATTTATTTATTTATTTAGAAATAGTAATTAAATCAATGATAGAAAGTTAAATAGCAAATACTACTACTACCACTACTACAGCTAAATTAAATAAATAAATGAAGATTATTTTTATTATTAAAAGCTTACAAAGGCTTACAATTATTATTATAATAATTATTATTATTATTATTAAAAATAAATGTTATAAATTATATTATATTACATTATATTATATTATGAATGTTTTTTTGTTTTTTTTTGAGTTGCATGTTAAAGTCACAGGACAGGTAACACGCACACACGCATGCACACACATGCACACACACGCGAGAGGTCAGCAGACACTGAACAGATGTAGTTTCCAAATAAGTCTGTGAAGATCAGCAAATCTGCCATGAGCCGCTGAGAGTCAACGAACAAAGAAACTAAACTTCTTAACATGATGAAATTCCTGGTCAGACCATCTCAGCTAACCTAAATTAAACTAGCAGTGTTAAGTCTGTTAACATGGCTAAATCTGAAATCAGTGATATCAACAGTGCTAACATAATCCTAGTAATGTACAGTATACAATACATTCAAAATTATGATAAATATACAGTTTTGTGCAATAAAAGCAAGGGTCTGACTATAAATGTCACTGTTTTCTGCTTAGGCAGCCATTCAGTTGATTTTTTTTGTTCTTCCTTTTTTTGAAAACGGGTACAAAATCCAATATAGACTGGTTTCCTGATGGTTTAATTGGTCCACAGGGCATTTGATTCACCGTCTGTTTTAATAAAGCAGCCCAGAGAATCCGCTGCCATTGGATTTTATGACAAAATAACATACTGACACAATTCAGCACATACAGTATTCACTTATTAGCAGCTCCGCTAATAACGTCACATTCATTCAAAAGAGACTCAACGTTAATGAAACTTTCATGCTAACACAACAACACTTGACCTCTGACCCCGGGTCTGACGGCAGCTCGTCCAGGGATTAATTACCAGTAAACTAAACTACCAAAACTTTAACGAGGATGAGAATCTCTCCCTCCTGGATTCCTCTGGAAGGGCTTTTTGGAGGAAGTGGGAAACAATATGTGATGCAAGAATGAAGTCGAGCTGTCATCAGCTAGTTAACACTGACCTGAGGACTAGAGTCCTGTCCTGACTGTCCCGGAACAGCCATCTCCAAAATAAACACAAATGAGTCACTAGTCATCATTCAGAGACTAGAATATGGAGAATTATTGAATGAGAAATGTTGCCTTAAACACATTAATAAAACAAAATAAAAATAAAAATAACTATAATAATAGTTATATAATAATATAATAATACATTTCATATATATATATATATATATATATATATATATATAAATAAATAATACATCAAATTATTAATATTAATAAATTATTAAGGTGCATGGTTAATTGTAACAAATTAAAAATAAAATAAAATAAAAACATTTATAGATCAATAAAAACAAGTTATGTAGTAATTATAGAACATTATTCTATAATAATAAAAATGCTCAAATACATTAAAATAGTTTATGGTTAAGTTAATATTACTAAATTAATTGTAATACATGAAAATGGTCATTTGATATTAATAGATTAATATGTAAAATAATAGCAAATATGGTGTATTATGGTTATGCTAATAATAATACATTTTATTATAAAAATAAAATAAATTAATATGGTGCTTAAGTTAACATTACTAAATTATTTTTAATAACCAAATATGGTTTATAATTTGTTTATATTCATAAATTAATATGTTTTAAAATAATGTCAGTACATAATACAGACAAAAAGATAAATAAATATGCAATATACAAAATACATACAGTTTAAGAGAAATATATCTTAATATGATAAATAAATAAATAAATATTAATTAAATTAAATACTGGCCTTACTTTCTTTATGCATAATAAACATTCAAAATATAATGTATTATTTAGCTGGTTAGTGAGATTTCTGCACTTTTTTTTTTTTTTTTTTTTTTTAATAAATCGGAGGCTTTAGATTTTCCAAGACACCTGCAATCAATTAATCAATCAATAATAATACAAAAATAAATATATAAATAAAGGAAATCTACATACGTACACCTAAAACTGGCTTTATTTTTATGCAAAATATTTTAAAAGTATACAATTTCAAAGTGAATCAGAAAATAAAATGAACATTATTTGCAAAATGCAATATTTAATAATAAATAGATATCAATAAAGAATTCAAATAGGGCTGCTATTTATGCCAAAAATCATAATTCTCAATTATTTCCTTGAAATTGTAATTGCAATTATTAATTACGATGATCACAATTTACATTGAATGATGTTTTGAATAGCTTTGAAGCAAAGCTTTTTTTTTTTCCACTGTTTGGAGCAAAAGCATGCTGTCTCCAGAGCTGATTTAAACTAAATGACTAGCATTCAGCTCTTCACTTACAGCTGCTCCTTTTCCTGTCATCGTGTAAACAATCAAACGATAATTAATAAGTGTCTGAGTTTGAGCAAAGCACATTTCTGGGAGTCTGCTAAAGCATTTCAGAGAAATACTTCCCTAAACTACAGCACAGACTCATTTATTAAAAGCTACAGAGTTCAGCGGGATCTCGATCAGACACACACAGGCTTACGTCAGTCCAGTCTGATTACTAAAGCTGCTGTGATGCTGTGGATCTATAGAGAGAGAGAGAGAGACACACCGTCATCATTCACATCTACACAAGCTCAGTGGATCCCCACTCCTTTAACGTTACTCTGTGGTGTTTGATGTCATTATATGCTCATATCTGAGCGCTGACCAATCAGACGGCAGTATTGCAGACAGATGATCCCGTGTGAGATCTCCATCGCCGCAGAGACTGAGAGAACGGCTGATCGTTACTGACGGACTGTGAAATCAGATCCGTGTCTTTCGTTTAACACTGACACGCGCCACATGCTAACATCCACACATATAGACAGACTGACTGACTGCGGTGTTTTGTGTTCAAGTCAGTTTTTTATACAGATTTCTGAATTTTAACTCTTAAGCTGCCGCTATACAAACACAACTATCACAACTATCAGCAAAATGATATATGACTGTCTGTATTTACATATATTAATGACTATTTGATGATAAATGATATTGCTGCCTGTTTCCCACTTGAGCTGAAATCCTAAGTCATTTGATTATAAACCATATTCATATTATTGACATTATTTTACATATAAATGTATTTATATAAATTAAATTTTAAACAATATTCACTTATCAGAAATTATTTTGTAATATTAACTTAACCATACACCATATTAATTTATTAATATTAATTCTAAACCATAACTTAACTTAAAAATACATGATTATTATTATTATTATTATTATTATTATTATACTATTTTACATATTAATATATTAATATGAATTAATTATAGACCACATTCATTGTAATATTAACTAACCATAAATCATATGAATTTATTAATGTTAATTTTAAACCATTATTTAACTTAAACATACATGATTATTATTATTATTATTATTATTATTATACTATTTTACATATTAATATATTAATATGAATTAACTATAGACCACATTCATGTATTACAATTAATTTAATAATATTAACTTAATCATACACTATATAAATGTATTAATGTTGTTTTAAATAATAATACTGTTAATAAGCCAAATGCTGTTTTTAATTAACTATAAACCATGTTAGATCATTATTAACGTATTAATATTATTATGTATCAATCTGAAACAAATGTATCATATTAAAAAATACATTTATGCATATTTAAATACATTTAGTAATAATAACCAAACCATACATCTTATCCGTTTAATTATATTAATTTGACATTAATTTAACATGAATTAGTTTTATTATAAATCACTGACTATAGCTATAATAATTTAGTAATATTAACTTAAATACACATTTATTTATTTATTTAAAACTATTAAAAAATAAATTAGACTACTACTTATTCAATTAATATATTTTTTAATTATAAACCATAATTTAACTTAACTACATCATATTAATTTCTTATTATCATCATCATCATTATTATTACACTATTTTACATAACAATCTATTAATAAAAATTCTATAGAAACCATATTCATGTATTACAATTAATTTAATAATACTTGTAACTTACATAATTATTTAGTTATTTATTTGTATTTATTAATTTTAGCATACTGCATATTCATTTATCAATATTAATTATAAACCATAATACACCATATTCATTTATTATAATTATTATCATAACCATACTATTTCACGTTAATTTGTTAATATAAATTAATTAGAAACCATATCCATGTATTAATTAATTTAGTAATAATAACTTGCATACACATTTATTTATTTATTTATTTATTTAAAATAAATTACAGACCATTACTTTATTAATATCTATTTGTTACTTTTAACATACACCATATTCATTTAACAATACACCTTATTAATTTATTATTATTGTTATATTATTTAATTCTTAATTCTTATTATACACATTAAAATTAAATACAAACCATATCATTTTCAATATAGTTCAGACTAATTAACTCAAATAACTCTTAAACTAATTAACCCTCTATACAAACAGAAAAACACGACCACATTCATTAACATATCAATTACTTTTCAATACTCAGTAAATTAATACACAAACACTTAAATCATTGCCATCTGAGTTGAAATCCCATTCATTTACGTCATCAGATCCAGTCACACTCCTCCTGTCATTTCTATGGATTTCAGACGACACAAGAGATTTGACCTTTAACCTCCGCGTCAGATTGAGAGGCTCAAAAAACAGCAGACTGTGTCTAGTAATGAGTTTTATTGATGGAGGAACAAACACATTTTCTATTCATTATGCTAATGGCCTGAGGATTCCCTCACTAAACGCTTCCTCTTGTCTAACTGACAAGATGAAGTCGAGCGCTGATGATTAAAGTTGAAAACACGCTAGTAATGCGTGTTGCATAATCAGAATACAATTGGAAGTAACAAGTCACACTTTACTTTAGTCACATTCACACTGAAATAAATACAGTGTCACTCCTGTTCTGTACATACAGACTTCAGTTATTTATGTGCGTCAAGTGTGAACAGAGCCAAAAAATAAAATAAAGGATTATCATCATTTTTTTAATATATTTTAAATTGTAAAATGTAGATTATTTTAATTTAAAATTAAATTATTTTCATTCAAAATTACATTTTAAATTCAGTTTAATTAAATATAAAACATGTTATGTGCTGATTTAATATTTTATTACTATACAAAAAATAAAGAAATAAATAAATAAAACTGAATACAAAAATACAACTAAAATACAGATTAAGTAAATATTAAACATATTTCAGCTATATATTTGAAATAAATAAATAAAAAATAAATAAATAAATAAATAAATACATACATAAATACATAAATAAAACCTGGCAAAAATACAACTAAAATATAGATTAAGTAAATACTAAACATGTTTCAGATATATATTTGAAATAAATAAATAAATAAATACATACATACATACATACATACATAAAATCTGGCAAAAATAAAACTAAAATTGATTGACCAAAAATACAACTAAAATAAAGATTAAGTAAATAATACTTAAAGTGTTTCAGGTATATTCAAAAAAATAAAATAAAATAAAATAAAATAAAATATTAAAAAAAATAAAATAAAATAAAATAAAATAAAATAAAATAAAATAAAATAAAATAAAATAAAAATAAAATAAAATAAAATAACATTTCACAGTAACACTGTTTACACAGTATTTTTTATCATCACATAAACACAGCCTTGGTGAGCAGAAGAGACTCCTTTCAAAAACAAACAAACAAACAAACAAACAAAAAACCAAAAAAATTACTTGACTCCATACTTTTGAACAGTAGTGTACAGTATGTACAGTAAGACCAAATATTATATTCACCAAATTTTAGCAAAAAAACGTAACATTTGCACAACGACAAATGTCTATACAGACCACCCTATTAAAAGATAACATCTCATAAAAAAGTGACAAGTATAAATGCAATTAGTTTCTTTGAAAGTCTCCAACAGCATCAAATCAGAATAAAAGACAAACGACGCGAGAAGCGAGATCTCCAGAGAACGAGCTGTTCGTCTCTTATCGCCGCTAATCGCTCCGCATTGGCTTTAATCGCGCGAGCGGCTCTTCAAGAAGTAATCAAAGTGAAGTTCATGCTCATAGTTGATCTGGCGCTGATGAGTGATTTTCTGGAGCTGTATTTGTGAGCGCGGCGTCATAAATCACGGCTGATTCATGCTGCAGGTACGCAGACAGCTAACAGTAAATCAAAAGCCATCTGCCCGCGGGACGGCCATCGCAGCCGCGGCACCCAGTCATCTGTCATGTCAGCGTGGCCGCCGATTTACATTTATTTACATTTAGCGCACAGCGCCTCATTACGCACAGGAAGTGAAGAAGGAAACGGCGTGAGCGGAGAACACAAATACTCATTTATAAACAACTAACTTTTGAAGGAGAAATCAGGACGGCAACGACACAAACTTCAGCTTTACATCCGAAGAGGAAAGAGAACGGATCAATCACCAATCACTGATAAAGCTGAAGGCCTTTTCTTTTGTGTTTACTCTCAAGCAAATATTGACTTTTTAAATATAAATTATACAATACATCTGATTAATAGAACAGACTATTATTAGTTTATACTACTATAGTTTTGTTAAAATTTGTTAAAATCTTTTTAAGTCTATATAGTTTAAGTTTCAATTTATAGTTTTAGTATATTAAACCAAATGTAAGTTTACTTGAACTAAATAAAAATGAGAAACAGCTAAAATAATAATAATAATAATAATAAAAATAATAATAGTAATAATAATAAATATATATAATATATTTTTTTTGTAATTTTTAGTTTTATTCTGTTACTTAATTTTAGTTATTTTAGTTATTTAACTTAAATGAAAGCATTTTTTTATTTATGCATTTATTTATTTTTCATGGTTTTAATTTTAGTTAACAATAACCCTGTATACTTTTTAAATTATTGTTAATAGTATGAAATAAAATAAAATAAATAAAATAAAATAAAATAAAATAATAAATAAAATTAAACTAAAATAAATTAAATAAATCAAGACACAATAGAACAAAAATAAAGATTAAGCAAACAATACTTTAAGTGTTCCAGGTATATATTCAAATAATTAAATTAAATTAAATTAAATTAAATTAAATTAAATTAAATTAAATTAAATTAAATTAAATTAAACATTTTGACACTGACGTTAAACAATCAGAACAGATCATCTACATATAAAAGTTAGAGATACACTAACAAATAAATTAATTTTAGTTGAAGCTTTAGTCATTTTGTTGTGCTTTTTTAAGCTGTCATTTTAAAATGTCTATACAGTTTATTTAGTTTCAGTGTTTAGTTTATTTAGTTTTATTAGTATTTCAACTTAATCTATAGCAAAAAAATAAAAAATAAAAAAATAAATAAATTCTACATTAAATTAAATTAAATTAAAAATACATTCTGACTGACGTTAAACAATCAGAACAGAGATCATCTACATAAAAAACTAGACACATTAAACTAATTTTAGTTGAAGTTTTAGTCATTTTGTTGTGCTTTTAAACTTCTGTCATTTTAAAATGTCTATACATTTTTTTTTTTTTTTTGGTTTCAGTGTTTAGTTTATTTCATTTTAGTTATTTTAGTACTTCAACTTAAACTATAGCATAAATAAATAAATAATTTAAATTAAATAAAATTAAATAAAATGTTTTCTGTTTTAATTAAAACTAAATAACCCTGTATACTATTTGTTAGTAGTAGTAGTAATAATAGGACTCAACAGCTTTCCCTAGCCTTTCCATTATGAGCCATTGTGATTGTTATGGTCATGATCTTTGGCTCTTTAAATATTCAGAGAGAAAGTTGCTCGGCTGCCAGTTATTGCCTATGGAGATCTGAAACTCTAAAGACATTGACAAACTCACTCAGTAGGTGCTTTTTCTTGCATCTCTCTGTAGTCAGCCGATAGTGAGATCTTTACAGCCCCAAACAGTCAAACAACAGCTGCTCGATACTGCTTTACATACATTAACACACCATTAAACAGTGCTGAAGGGATTTTCATCGCTCTGGTTTGAAATTAAACCATTTGATGTGACGTACTGTAAATATCACACCTAAACCACCTTGATGTTATTTTGACACTGACATCAGACAATCACAACTGATGTCACCTACATATAAACATCTTAAAGGTACAGTAACACAAAAGTCTAAAAGGTACAGTACCAAAAACATTGTTTAATGGGTGGACAACGTTAAAGATAAACTAAATGAAAGCTCACACACGTGACAGATCAACTTCATAAAAACAGCAATGCATGAAACAGACGCAGGGATGAACTGATCACACACACGCTCTGAAATGAGGTCTGACATGCCATCGCTCTGATCCGCACTGCAGTCGTGTTTGACGTTTGCAGCAGATGCTTTTCAATCACTCTGTCTGATTCACTTAGAGAAAACACTAGAAAACGTCTGAGATTTAACACACAGATGATTAGTGTGTATGTTAAACAGGTCTGAAGGTTTGTCATGATATCAAAACATCTGTAGTCAACATTACTATTGTGAAATTTGCCATTTTAAACGCCACAGCAAAATCGAAGAAGGTAATAAACATTACTTTAAAAAAGTTAAATATTAACAAAGCAATGTAATTAAAAGAAAATCATAAAATATATAATTGATTATAAATCAAAACGTGTCTTTGAAGTATTTGAAAATTAAACACAAAGTTTATTTAAATTTGTAATAATTCCTTGCATAATATATAAAAAAAAAATAAATAAATAACAGAACCAAAACACCAAAGACACAGATAGCAAACAAATTCTTTCAAGAATAGAATAGAATAGAATAGAATAGAATAGAAAAAGTATTATTTATACTTGAAATGTATTCAACATATAAAACAAAACAAAATAAAACAACCAAAGACAAAAAACAGAACACAAATAAAGACGACGCAAACAATACTTTAAGTGTATGAGGTAAAATAAATTTAAATAAAATAAAATAAAATAAAATAAAATAAAATAAAATAAAATAAAATAATAAATAAAACAAAATAAAATGAATTAAAAAAAATACTTGAAGTGTTTGAGGTCTATATTTAATTAAATTGAATTAATATCAAATAAAGACAGAAACAGCACAAAATAAAATAGAATAAAATAAAATAAAATAAAATAAAAATACTTGAAGTGTTTCAGGTCTATATTCAATTCAATGCAAAATTAAATTAAATTAAAAGACTGAACCAGCACAAAATAAAGAAAGCAAAAAATAATGGTAGTATTTCAGGCCTATAAAATAAAATAAAATAACATAAAATAAAATAAAATAAAATAAAATAAAATAAAATAAAATAAAATAAAATAAAATAAAATAAAATAAAAAAATCAAATCAAATCAAATCAAATCAAATCAAATCTTGAAGTGTTTCAGGTCTACATTTAATTCAATTCAAATATACATATATAAAGCACAAAAATAAAGATAAAGTAAAAAAGTGTTTCAGGTCAAGACAAAATAAATAAAACAAAACAAATAAAAACTAAAATTTCATTAAATTAAAATGAAATAAAAGCACAAAAATAAAGATACCATAAAATACATTAGGTCTATTATTTAATTCAGTCTCATTCAAATAAAATAAAACAACTGTATCGTAAACAATACTTGGCGTTTAAGGTATATATTCAAAAAAAAAGGAAAGAAAAGAAAAGAAAAGAGAAAACTATATATTTGTGCATGTGCTGCATTATTTCAAAAACACACATGAAAGCGATGCACACAATCTCCTGACAGTTCCTCTCCTGAAGAGCACAAACACACATCTTCATGTGGTAAACCTCCACCTCAGGAACAGCTGACTGCACTGTTTCTGCGTGAGGTGAAGAGCAACTGATGTCAAAGTGATGAATGTACAATCAGAAGAGGAGCACCAAAACACAACACACACACAAACAACACAAGCTCTTATACTCTGACGCCACTGTAAACGTGAGTTTGCTTTCCATCAGTGCTGCTGAGGTCACCAGTAACTAGTGTTTAGCAACTGTGAGCCTCGTCTGTCCTATTTCCCCGCTCTCAGTGGAGCCCAGCTTATTTATACCGGCTCACACGGGTAATCACCTGTTGATCGCTGACAAACCACGTCCCACAGGAAGAGCTGCGTTAAAAACAGACTCCTTCTGTTAGCTCATTCACCGGGGAGAAGCTTTTTCAGTCGCTCGCATACGTGACGTCACTCGAGAGACGAAAAATTTGATGGTTTCAAATCAAACATAGCTGCATGAAAAAGCTGTATCCCTGAAGACCTGCGGTCAGAGTAGTAATCCCTGTGTGGACATAAATATGTATGTTTTTTTTTTTAAAGAAATTAATACCTTTAGTCAGCAGGGATGCTGAAAAATGCTCAAAAGTGACAGTAAAGACATGAAAGTCTATAATTAAAAAAAATAAAATAAAATAAATAAATGCCGTTCTTTTGAACTTTAACATCAATTAATCTAACGAATCAATTAATCATATTAGAATGATTTCTGAAGAATCATATGACACTAAAGACTGGAGTAATGATGCTGAAAATTCAGCTTTGACCTTAGAAATAAAGGACATAAAATAATAAAATAAAATAAAATAAAATAAAATAAAATAAAATAAAATAAAATAAAATAAAATAAAATAAAATAAAATAAAATAAAATAAAATAAAATAAAATAAAAAATGTGTGCTGATGGCAGCCAGAAATAGAATTTTTATATTATATTAATTTTTTATATAACATATATTTATTTATTTATTTGGTAAGCAGAAAAGGCATTTTTCCTTCTTTTTCCCAAAAGTTTGAACAGTAGTATACATTTAGATCAATAACTCACATTGTTTAACAGATACTCATTAAAAGTGACCTGATGGTGAATGAATTAACAAACAAAAAAAAAAAGACTTTTAAGTGTATTTTAATTACTGGTAGTCTTAATCTTGACAAAATGCATTAAAGCACAAGTAAGTTCCCCAACACAAGTGTGTGTGTCATAATCTTAAGTGATCAAAGATAATCAGGTTTAGCGAAAGTTTCATATAGACAACAAGAATATGAACACTTTGACCTCAGCCGCCTTAAAATGACCCGTCGGATCTCAGGGATCTTTTCCTTCCCGCAGGAGGAAACTTTCCGTAATGAGATGGGAACAATCTGTCGACGCTCTGGCTGCCATGTTGTGTTTAATGGTATCACAGATTGTGCAAGCCAAGCGTTACTCTACAACAATGATGCTGACGCAGACAGACAGATGCCAAACGCTGATGGTTACGAGGCTCTCTCTCGACAGGCGCAGATAAAACACACCCACTGCGGCCCGTGACAGCGAGCCGCCGTTAATCTGATCCACCGACCACCTTTGATGAATAATCTGAGTGCGCTAAGGCTGATAAATGACTGGAAAGAAGAAAGATGGAGATAAAGATGATCCAACAGCAGAGGGATCACCGTTCAGACACAGATATCATACTAGCATAAGTCTAGCTCACATTACACATTAATCTAGTCAAGAAACGTCCACTTATGTTAGATCAGATCGTCTGACTGCCATGCAAAATGATCTTTGTCCATCTCATTTAAAGGAGCAAGCAAACCTGAAAACAAATTAAATCTATTGATCAAGACCATATACTAGAGACTGACAGATACAGAGTAATTTATAAACAATACTGATACATATCATTTGTTTGTTTGCCTGATAACCGATATGCAGAACCGATACTTATTTATTTACAATGATAAGAACCACACTGAACAAGCCATTATTAGAATTGATAATGTTATTAGAACTGTTACTAATGTTTTTGTCAATCTGGATTATGAAATATGCCATGCTGTAATGGCACTCTTGCATGCAACTCTAAGAATATTTATTTGTAGATTTTACATTACAAAACCAAAATCTGCTTATGGAAAATGCCTTAATATCTGAAAAAATAATGGTAAAACTGATTATTGGTTAATCTCTACAATAAATCATTAAACTTCAATATTTTACAAAACCGATATCCAATTATGGACAAATGGATCAACTTAATATCAGTAAAACTGATTATCGGTTGATATCAACAATGAACCATTAAACTTAAATTTACAGAACTGATATCCCATTATGGAAAAATGCTTCAATATCAGGAAAATACTGATTATCGGTAGATCTTTACGAATATTTATTTGTAGATTTTACATTACAAAACCAAAATCTGCTTATGGAAAATGCCTTAATATCTGAAAAAATAATGGTAAAACTGATTATTGGTTAATCTCTACAATAAATCATTAAACTTCAATATTTTACAAAACCGATATCCAATTATGGACAAATGGATCAACTTAATATCGGTAAAACTGATTATCGGTTGATCTCTAGAATGAACCATTAAACTAAAATTTACAAAACCGATATCTGATTATGGAAAAATGCTTCAATATTGGGAAAATATCGGTAAAGATGATTATTGGTCGATCTCTACAATAAACCATTAAACTTAAACATTCTACAAAACCAATATCAGATTATGGAAAAATGCTTCAATATCGAGAAAATATCGGTAAAACTGATTATCGGTTGATCTCTAGAATGAACCATTAAACTAAAATTTACAAAACCGATATCTGATTATGGAAAAATGCTTCAATATTGGGAAAATATCAGTAAAGATGATTATTGGTCGATCTCTACAATAAACCATTAAACTTAAACATTCTACAAAACCAATATCAGATTATGGAAAAATGCTTCAATATCGAGAAAATATCGGTAAAACTGATTATCGGTTGATCTCTAGAATGAACCATTAAACTAAAATTTACAAAACCGATATCTGATTATGGAAAAATGCTTCAATATTGGGAAAATATCAGTAAAGATGATTATTGGTCGATCTCTACAATAAACCATTAAACTTAAACATTCTACAAAACCAATATCAGATTATGGAAAAATGCTTCAATATCGAGAAAATATCAGTAAAACTGATTATCGGTTGATATCAACAATGAACCATTAAACTTAAATTTACAGAACTGATATCCCATTATGGAAAAATGCTTCAATATCAGGAAAATACTGATTATCGGTAGATCTTTACAATAAACCATTGAACAAACATTGCACAAAACTGATTATGGAAAAATGCTTCAATATTGCATATACAAACACAACACTTTGTTGTTAGTTCATACTGCATGAACTATTGAGAACAGCTTTTTTCTTAATTTTGAAAATATTAATAAACGTGTAACCACATTGTAAAGTGTTTCCCATTTGGCTGTAGACTTACGTCAGTTCATGTTGTTACAAATAGCACTTAAACACACAGAGTATGAACATTTATTGTAAAATATACTGTATTTAATCACATTAAGTTTAAAATAAGCATTTAATGCAAATCCTTCAACAAGTCAAATGTGCATTTCTCTACATGAAAACAGAACAACCCTGACAAAGATTAAAGGTCAGTTGTCTGTAATGTGCTTTTTTTAAACATTTAATCATTTTATTATTGAATATAGAATACAGAATAGAATACATTATTATTATTATTATTATTATTATTATTATTAAATTATTATTCATACATTTTTGTTTTCAGGGATGACTGAGGTCATTGCGCAGGAATACCATGATGAAACGGGCTTAAGAGTCAACAGTTTTTGTGTTTGTACTTCTTATTTAATTTATTTATTTGCTATTGTATTATTTAAATGTCTTATTAGTTTTCATATGCAGAAACGCAAATTTTACTTTCATTCAAGGCTATGGGTTAAATGTTTTTCTGAAAGATGTCACATATAATTTAATATAAAGTAACTATCCAAATATCTGTGACTACTGACAACCTCTCGTACTTCTTGGCTTAAAATACTGACCAGTACAAACACCTGCAAGCACTCAGACGAAAAACACAGTGTCCTGTTTGAAAGAGTAATGTTGCTCGAGAGAGAATCAGGGAGTGACGGAGAACGATCACATACAGGAATCCGTTACGAAGAAACAAGCGTGATTCAAGATGCAAAAGCAGCACATATTAAAGCAGCTCAGAGCTTATTACATGTTCAGTTTCACACAGAAACCAATTTACTTTCCATTGACCGTTTTTCAGGCAATTAGATTTCCATCGACAGCAGAGTGAGAGAGCGCTTGGGTCAGCGGCGCTGTCGACGCTTCAGACGTGCGAGCGTTTCGCCGAGCGCTCGCTCCTTCCGGATAACAAATAACTCTCCGCCGCGCATGAAAAACTCCCCCAGCCTCAGATTATGTATCCGACTTTATTTCCGATATTAGCTCTTTCTTTCTGCAAACTTGGCTGATTTTCTAAATTGCGCGTTATCGACTGATCCAGGCAGGGCCTGCGGGGCGGTGCGTGGAGCCGCGCCAGCGCTTGTAACCATTAGTCTGTTCAAAGGCCCGGGCACGCATCCACCGCGGCCCTTACCGCTGCAAACGGAAACCCAGATACCCCAGAACCACACCGGCTCAGAGATCTGACCCATCCGAGTCGCTCAAGGTCAGACGGGCTGAACGGTATGCGCACGAGCGTTCAGCCACAGACCAAACTACCCGAGCCGCTCCTGAGGATTGACGCTGCGGTGATATCGGGGTATCCATTTCCCCCGTGAGTCCCAGGGAAAAGCCGATCCCAGAAACTCACGTTTCACATTCGGAGCGCCAGAGCTAATCCAGTAAAGTTACCCAGAGGAGGGTTTTCTCGCTCTTTCAGACCTCATGAGACTCAATGCGGGACTCATTTACGTATCAATTTATCTCAGATGCTTCTTTCTAAAGACAAAAAAAAAAAAAAAAAAAAAAAGTCAGTAGGTGTCATAAGCAAAATAAATGAGAATAGCAGCTCGGATCATTTGATCTTGGGAGAATCTGAGCTATTATTAGATTCTGAGCTCATTAAGATTCATACATAACATTTACATATGGTAAGTATTTGCATACAAACCAAACTGCATAATATAAATATAACAAAACAGTTACCACATATGCACACCTAAAACATATAAAATGCAAATAAACTTACAGTTACAATAATTTTACATACAATACATGATTAGATATCTACATAATATTTAATGCATTTAATTTTAAACACTAAATTTCTCATTTCCGAAAATATATATTTTAATAGATTAATATGGCACCATAAAACAGAAAAAGTAACAAGTTCCATATAAAGTTATACAAGTTGCATCAGTTGTACCTACAACATACCATTACACACATTTCAGTTTTACATTAATTTTACCTACAATAAACTTACTGTATACATATAAAAAAAAAAGAAAAGAAAAAAAAACATAATATTTGAAAATGACATTGTTTTTTGTTTATTATTTGTTTATTGAATAGTAAAACAAGTTTATTATGGCACCATAAATGACACAGAACAGAATTAAAACTAAAATGAAATATCATCAAAAATTGGGTTAGTTTGTGTACAATAAATTAAATAAATATAAAAATATTTCTAAAGTTATTTTACTATTAAATAAATATTTTAAGCCAAATCCTCAAGATATAAAATACGCAAATAACAAAATGTAAATAAATATACAGTTACATTAAATTTACTTACAATACACTGTTAAATATCTATTTAATTAATTAAATATTTGATTTAATATTTTGTATGATTTAATATACATTTAAAATTAAACATTTAAAACTTTATTTTTAATTGATGAATATTTCACTATAAACCACATAAAACAATTAAAACTAATACTGAAGTTACGTTTTATAAAACAAAGTCATAAGTTGCATTAAATGTACCTACAATATACTACTATAAATATTTCATTTATTTTTTTCTATCATTAATTTTTCCTTACAATATACTTATATCTTACACATTTTAATATTAATTTTAATAAGTTTATTATGGCACCATAAACCTCACAGAACAAAATTAAAACTATACTAAAAATTATTATATAAAATTAGGCTTTTTTTTTACAAATGTGATAACATTTAATGCATTTATCGTACAGATTAAATTCAATAAAACCAACCTCATACTAACTCAATAAAAATGCCCACCACAAAATTATATCAAAAGTTTATCAAAAGCATTTTAGTTTCTGGCAACACATTTAATTGCAAATTTAAATGTATTTTTTTATTTACTTATTTATTTTTTCAAATTCAAGATTGCACTGTAAAATCACACAAAGAACAGAATTAAAACTAAAGTTAATCTGTATAAAAATAAAAATGCTGGCATTGAACATATTTAAGTAATCCTGATTAAATAACAAAATCAAACTCATATCAAAAGAATAAAACTGACCACAAAACTAAATCATTTGAAGTGACTCAAAATAATTGTTGTACATTTCAGTACATTAATTCTGTATGCTTCAATTTTTAATATGCTAGAATTGTACTTTTTTTGTACAGTATGAACACTTTTAATTACTGATGAATCACTTTGGTGTCCTACAGGGTAATCTGAGCATAGCTCAGACATTGTTGAAACTCTACAGAAATCACATGTGAGATTACCGGGGTCTCATGAGAAACACCTGACTGCAGGAGACTTCAGCAAAACTTTCAATTCACTCTCATCATTGCTGTCAAGAAGAAACTAGAAAAGGAGAAATGAAAGATTTCATGTGCGATTCTTCTTTGCTATGAGTGAAGTTTGTGCACGGCTGTTTACCAGGTGTTTACAGGTGCAGGACTTTAACCGCGTTGGATTTTGACAAATGCCTCTCAACCCCTCTCGCTCTTCAGACAAATGTAACGCTTAAACTCAAACGCTTAATTTCCGCCTCTGTTAACTGCGGGCAGCGGCCATTAATCAGTATGGCGTTCGGGGCGCGGCGCTTGAACGTGTGCTAACAGCCAGATGCCGGCGGCTGTCGGCTCAATCCATCAGCCGTGATTGGAGAACGAAAAGGTTCAGGAGTTTCGAGTCGCGCCCACGTCGAGAGAGTAATTGCCCGCCGCGGTGGGCGTCGAGGTGTTTTACCGAGACACCAACCCTCTGCTTTGCATTCTGGGTATTATTCAAAAACGCCTTGACTTCAGATGACAGATTACAGAGACCAAGCTCCACCCCTTCTACAAAACCGGGGCTTAGAGTGAGATAATGCATGCGGGCCTGACCTAGGTTTAATAATAGCAGAGATGAAACACTAATCACATGCAAAGAAAAAAGAAGAGTCTTGAAAGTTGACATTTTTTAACAGTGGAAGCATCCATTGGTTGAAAGTCAAGTGGTCTTGATGACATCATCTGAAGAGGAAAGTCGTTTTAGCAACAAAAAATTGTGTCAATTTTACACCATATCACTCATTCAAACCAGCAGCATTCTTATGTCTTAGTATTCAAAAATGTCTCATTATATGACAGATTATGGAGGCCAAGCTCTGCCCCCTTCCATAAAGGTGGGATTTAGAGTGAGGTAATGCATGCGGTTCTGAGCTAGGTTTTAATAATAGCAGAGACGCATATATATAAAAAAAAAAAAATGAATCATATGCAAAAAGAACTTGCTTGTGAATAATACCCGGAATTCAGAAGATTCACCACTTTGTACGAGAAACAGCAAAAGCACCCATTGGTTGAGATCTAAGTGGCCTTGATGACATCATCTGAAGAGGAAAGTTGTTTTAGAGCTGACGAAGTGAATCACTTCTGATTGCAGGCATCAAACCAGCAAACAATATTTAATCACTTCCTCAAACCAGTAGAAATATAAGAATTATTCAAAAATGCTTCAACATCAGATGACAGATTATGGAGAACAATCTCCGCCCCCTCTATAAAGGCAGAATGAGGTAATGCTGTTTTGAGCAAGGTTTAATATTAGCAGAGATAAACCACCAATCACACACAAAAAGGACTTGTTTTTGAATAATACACAGAATTCAGAAAAGTCATCATTTTATACCTGAGAAACAGTGAAAGCACCCATTGGTTGAAATTCAAGTGGCCTTGATGACATCATCTGAAGAGGAAAATCGTTTCAGAGGTTTTGATTGCCGGTATTAAACTAGCAAACTTTATTTTGTATATTTCACTTATTCAAACCAGAAGCATTCTTCTAGGTATTATTCAAAAACACCTCAACTCCGGATGACAGATTATGGAGGCCAAGGCTCTGCCTTTTTAGAATAATCTATATTTAACAATCTATATTTAACTTCATCAAACCAGAAGCATTCTTGTTATTAAAAAAAAACAAAAAAAAAAAAAAAAAACCTCAACATCAGATGACAGATATGGAGCCCAAGCTCTGCCTTTTCTACAAACACAGGACTTTGAGTGAGGTAATGCATGTGGTTCTGGGTGAGGTTTAATAACAGCGAAGATAAAACACTAATCACATGCAAACGGACTAGTTTTTGAACAATACACAGAATTAAAACAAGTTGAGAAAGTATACCAGAGAAACAGTGGAAGCACCCATTGGTTGAGATTCAAGTGGCCTTGATGACATCATCTGAAGAGGAAGTCATTTCAGAGGTGACAAGTTTCAGCTCTCTAGCACCCATGGATCACCAGATATGGTGGGTGCAACTGGGGGTACAGTACCATATCTCGGTGCCTGTTGATGCTAGAGCTCCCAAAGTTTGCCAGTTTTGATTGCACATATCAAACTAGCAAATAATATATATTTAATCATGGTAATGAGTAAATTCATGTGGTTCTGAGCGAGGTTTAATAATAGCAGAGAGAAAACACTAATCACAAGTCTGCATTTTATACCAGAGAAACTTCGAAAGCACCCATTGGTTGAGACTCAAGTGGCCTTGATGACATCATCTGAAGAGGAAAGTTGTTTCAGAGGTGACAAAGTGTGTCAGTTTTGATTGCTGGTATTAAACTAGCAAACTATATTTACTATATTTAACTTCATCAAACCAGAAGCATTCTTGTTTTTTTTTGTTTTTTTAAAATAACAACACCTCAACATCAGATGACAGATATGGAGCCCAAGCTCTGCCTTTTCTACAAACACAGAACTTTGAGTGAGGTAATGCATGTGGTTCTAGACGAGGTTTAATAATAGCACAGATAAAACACTACTCACATGCAAAAAGGACTTGTATTTGAACAATAAACAGAATTCAAACAAGTCGACATTTTACACTAGGTATTATTCAAAAACACCTCAACTTCGAATAACAGATTGTTGAGCCCAAGCGTCGCTCCTTCTACAAAGATTGGGTTTATAGTGAGGTATTGTCGTTTTGAGCAAGGTTTACTATTATTAGTGATAAACCACTAATCACACGGAAAAATTACTTGTCTTTGAATAATACCCAGAATTCAGAAAACCCAGCATTTTATAAAAGAGAAACAGCGAAAGCACCCATTGGTTGAGATTTAAGTGGCCTTGATGACATCATCTGAAGAGGAACATCGTTTCAGAGGTGACAACGTGTGCCAGTTTTGATTGCAGGTATTCAACTATCAAGCAATATTTAATCACTTCTTCAAACCAGAAGCATTCTGGGTATTATTCAAAAACACCTCAACATCAGATGACAGATTATGGAGCCCAAGCTCTGCACCATCTTCAAGAGGAAAGTCGTTAGTTTGACAAGGACTCTTTTCTTGTTGGATACCTGCAACTCGTATGAAACCAAAATTGACTATTCACTATTGATACTTCACTTCTGAAATGATTTTCTTCTTCAGGTGATGTCATCAAGGCCACCTGAATCTTAGCCAATGGGTGCTTCGTGTTTCTCTGGTATTAAAATGCGGTATTTTCCCCATCTAATCAGTTCCCGATACATAAAAATGAATCCTGATTGTGATATGTACAGTACATAAGTTGAACAGGTTGTAAGTGACATTTCTTGTTGATTCAACCCCATGTTTTTCAGGGAAACGGTCGATTAAGTCAGTCAATTAGGATAAAAGCATCTGCTAAATGATTGCTTGCTTACTTAAAAGAGCTGTGTTAGCAGTTAAGAAGCTCAATTTGCATGGCTCTATAATTGTCCAATCATATCGTTTTCGCTGCTGAAATTGATCCTGATTGGCTCATACCGTCTTGATCTCATTAGCGGCAGCAATAAAAAAGCCAAATTTGTGCTTCCGAGGCAATTAAGTTAAAAATGCTGAACTTTAAAAGTGAACATCATTAAAAAAAAAAACAGGCCAATGTGAACAATATGTGAAACGAACGTGAAAATAATGATTGTGTGACTGTTCTGGAGAACATGAAACATCTGTCCGCAGCATTAACACCAGTTTCGCTGATTTGAAACTCACTACTAATTGTACATTGACTCAAGATATTAGTCTTCCCATGCAAAACTTCAGAAATAAGAAATGATTCTGGAGCAGCAAATCAGAATAATTTCTGAAGGATCATGTGACATTGAATACTGGAGTAATGATACTGAAAATTCAGCTTTGATCACAGAAATAAATGACATTTTACAATATATTCACATAGAAAAGAGTTATTTTAAATTGTAATAATATTTAAAAATTTTACTGTATTTTTAATCAAATAAATGCAGCCTTGCTGAGCAGAAGTGCCTTCGGTGAGCTTTGCACAAATAGAATAGAATAGAATAGAATAGAATAGAATAGAATAGAATAGAATAGAATAGAATATGAAGTGCGAAGAGAGCTGGGCTGGTTGCATTGGTGTGTGCGGACACGTGGCGCACTGGCTGCTTGTTACCGGTCCCCTCCGTCTGTAGCGGGTCAGGAGGTCAGCGTGTTGCGGGTCACAGTGAACATGATCCACCGTGCAGCGTGACCAGAAAGCGCTGATGAATACTGCTGCCGCTCATGTTTACCAGACTCAACTCTGGCCGCAGGCCGTGCCAGGCATACAAACACACATCTCACGAACACAGGAGACACAGAGCGGCTTCCCCTGATACTCACACACTAACAACCACAGCTGATTCACGAGTCAACATGGACAAGAGGACACAAGCAACCAGGTCACATCAACACCGCTGTGATATATATTTATACACTACACTAAGTTGGGGGTCAGCAAGAAGTTTATTCTGAATCAGGTGGACATTTTTCATAAGAACTTGTTCTATTGATACGGTAGAACACAAGCAGTTATTAGTAACTAAATTTAAGAGTACAGATCAGACCTGTCAAACATTTAAACACATTAAGACTAAATCTACATAAAACATGTACACACACAGCTGATAATGGGAAATGACATACTTCTGAATATGCAGTAAGGCAGTACCTCCAGTACTGTGGGGTTGTGGGTAATAGCTGAAATAAACAATACACCAAAAAAAAAAAAAAAATCTGCCAGGATTAGTACACCATACAGGCAAAGTTATTATAATTAACTATACCAAACCAAATAAAAATTAATTAATTATTTATTTTAAAAAATTGTTAAATTAAATGTTAAATGTTGCACACACACACACACACACACACACACACACACACTTATATATAGATATATATACACTGATATACTTTTGTAACTTATTTTATTTATGCCAAGAACAACATCTCATTTTCACTTAGTTTAACTAAAGTACTAAAATAACAATCTAAAACTAAGCCTAAAAAAAACTAAAATCAATCAACAAAAATGACAAAATTACTGAAACTAAAACAACAATAATATAAAAATAAATAAAAATAAAATATGAAAAGGTATAAGATAAAGTAATAATAATAATAATAATAATAATAATAATAATAATAATAATAATAATAATAATAATAATAATAATAATAATAATAAATTGTTAAAAAATATAAAAGAAAAACAATTACAAATGACAAAATTACTGAAACTAACTAAACAAACAAATAAATAAAAGATAAAAACAATGAAAAAAGTTAACAAAACTAAAATAATAAAAAATAAATTTAAAAAATAAAAATAAAATCATATTATATTATATCATGATAAAATCATATCATAAAATCATATAAAATCATATATACAATCATATTGTAAAAAAAATAAATAAATCAATAAATAACATCACAAATTACTGAAACTAACTAAAATAAAAAGTAAAATATTGTTAAAAATATAAAAGATTTAAACAAAAATGGAAAAACAATTACTGTAAAATAATAAACAAAACAAAATATTATTTAAACTATTTAAAAGATAAAAACTTTAAAAATTACAAAATTATTGAAATTAATAAATAATTAAAAATAAAATATTATGAAATAATATTTAAAAAATAGATTTTTTTTAAATAAACCTAATCCATAATAGCAACAAAAACTATAATAGTACAAAATCAGGGGTGCACTTTTTTTTTTTTTTTTTTTTAGCCTGGTTCTTATACCTGGAGATTTGGTTTGGTCCTCACACAGCACATAGTGTGATACATTAAATATAAGTCTAAAAAAATAATTAATAATAGTGTTAATATCATTGTACTTTCTTTTTTCAAATTGTGTTAATACTATTGCATTTTAAAATAAAAAGGGAGTATTAAATAAAAGTCAAATTATTTATAGTAAACTTAAAAATAAAATGATAATATTTACATGTTTTATATGAATTTTCATACTTTTTAAACCCAGCAAGCAAGTATATGCCCTCCCCGGTTTAGCGTTTCCGACAGTAGAAAAGAGCATCAGCGAATTAAATATCACATTTTTTGCATTGTGCTTTGAAAACGGCAGCAGATAGCCTAGAATTATGCTTTCAGTTTGAATAAAAATCTTACACAGTATTACATTTTGTTGATCTGACGTGGTAATTGTGCATTAACAGCTGTCAACAACCATGTCGGTACGCAAATGCGTGCTCTGAGTTTATTTACACAGCGCATTTCTTATTTTGGTCGAGCGACCACTTATGTGCAGCCCTGTACGTAATACTGTAACAACACTGCATCTAAACACCTTCAGCACATGACTCGAGATGCACAAAATTTATTCTGGCCTACTATAAATTATGAATAACGTGCAAATGAGGAAACCAAACTAGCTTGTTTTCAAAACTAAAAAGTTACACTGGATTGCAGCATAGCACTTCAGAGCACTTGGTGAACTGCTGTACACTTTCACGCAATTTACAGAAAAAGCAGAGTCAAATGTAATTACGTAACTAAATTAACAGCTCCACCTTTGTTCAGGAACAGATTTTCCCTCATGTAAGGTCACCACTTTATGTCCAGCGTACAGTCCCAGTGCTGAAACTGCACATGCACTTACAGCAGACAGCTGAGGCATCTCATTAAAACTATATGCGAACGCATGAGAGGCCACGAGCGGAGCGCCAGACAGGAAGTCCGTCCGTCACATTTAGAGCACTTAGATCCAATAATCGCTCCATCACTGGGAACATGATACCATGATGAATGTACTTTCACTCTGAAGTGTGTAAATGCTACTGAGGCTGAACCCCGGGTGACAGAAACCTACTCGCGCACGCTAATCCATCTGTTTAAGACTAGTCCCCCTGGCTGACCAGTTTAACTAGTTTCACATCAGCTTAAATGCTTTCAGACATATGCGTTTTAATTAAGAAACTCATATCTAGTGACATGACTGCACATGTGGCCCCAAATCATCTCTTTAAAGAGAAAAGCTCTTGCTTTTTTTTAAATTAAATAGCGTTTGATGGGACATCGTGTACTTTTAAAGTTATGCATGTACTAATATAACTTGCAAAAAAAAAAAGTCTACAGTTACTGCTTTTTAAATAACACAGCATGCATAATCTATTACTGAGCTCACATGATATTTCTCTATTAAGTGCAATGAACTGGTTTCATTTCACCAGTGCAGAGAGATGAAATATACTTGCAATTAAGGTAATTTATGAAAACAAGTTTTAATATCTCATGCCGCTTTAAGTAAAATTCTCATTTCAAGATTTTTTAATACTTTTATTGGAGTTAAAGGTGGGAAAGAGTCATTAGAAACCAAATTATGACTTTTTAGTACAAGAAATGTTGCAAGTAAACATTAGGACTGAAAAAACGTCAACAAGCTGAATGAATTCATCAGACAGCAGTGATGTGCGACTGAGTCAGAGCAGAGATTCACCCGTGTGTACGTGAGAAACACCAGGGGTTTCCCTCCATCCCTCGGCCTCCCCTAAATGAAAAACTGAGAGAAAGCTTTTGGCTGAATGAGAAAGTCTCTCAGTGCTGCAGTGGCTGTGAGAGCAGATTTATGGGGCCCTCTAATGGGCTCTACAGAAAAACCCCTCTGTCAGCACAGCTCTACATCCACTCCTACTCCTCACACACACACACACACACACACACTCACACAGAGACAGAAAGGGTTGTGGTCAGCTACGGACCGAATCTATGGAGTTTATTACATTTTCTGTGCTGATTTAAGAGCAAATATGAAGAATTCTACTCATATACTCAAATCAGTGCTGAAAACACCACCACATTTGGCAAAACTATTACAAACTTCAAATCTATATAGTGCTAGTACACTTCTACAAGTCAACAAAAATAACTTCTGGCATATTAAAAAAAAAATGATAGCGTACCTTAACAACTGAAGACTTAACTTTTAGTATGTGTTTGTTCAGTTACTTATATTCAATTATAGAGATATACTAGTGCACTTTCACAAGTGAACTAAACCAGTGAAGCATAATAAACAAACACACAAACAAATAAATAAACTTGTGTTCTCCTACAAGTAAACAACTAACTTTTAGCATGTTTATTATATGCACAAATAAAATAAATAAATAAATACATACATACATACATATACTAGTGCACTTTTACAAGCAAACTAAATTAATCACAAAAATAGATGCATGTGTACTTGTACATAAAATAAAAAATAATAATAGTTAAATGCATAAATACAAGTAATCCAAATTAAGCTAAATAAATAAATAAATAAATAAATGTGTGTGTATACTCCTACAAGAAAATTAACTTTAAGGCACGCATTTATGAAACACACAAATGAAAAATAAATAAATAAAATAAAAAAACACATATACTAGTGCACTTCTACAAGCAAACCAGTTTATATATATATATATATGAAATACACAAATAAAAAATAAAACAACCAGTACACTTTTACAAGTAAACCAAACATAAATACATGCAAATAATAAATAAATAAAAACATGCATACAAATGAACTAAATTGAGCAAATTAAATAAATGCTAGTGCACTTCTAAAATGGAACAAAAAATAACTTTAAGCAAGTGAGTGAGTGAGTGAGTGAGTGAGTGAGTGAGTGAGTGAAGTGTAGCTGCACAAGTGAACAGAAACAGTGTGGATACCAAAGTCTCCGATCAAAATATGAAGTCAAGCATTTCTCATCAAAAGACCTGAGCTGTTCCACATTCATTTGAAAGCTTTATAGTCTTACTGGATGAATAGTGACTCAGAAACATCTCAGACAAAAATGAATCATATCTGCTGCATAAACTCTCTGTTTCCTCAGTATGTGTGTGAAGGCAGCTTCAGTGTAATGAACAAACGCTGGAGTTTCCTTATAAACACAGCAGTCAATACAACACAGGAATATAAATCAAGCTCTGCTGCCTGCTGACAGATATTCAGCACCATCAATCCTGACACACAAACACACACACACACACAGAGAAGTAACACATTGCAAGCATGTGCTGCTGTTGTACGTACTTAACGTGTTCCTGCAGCAACAGAGAAAGCGATATGTACTTTCACTACATTATGAACAGCTTCATGACACGTTTCATAATAAACGAAGCATGAAATCAAGCTTATGTAGCTAGAATTTTTCTTTATGCAATAAGAATGCAATGCAATTAACGCTAGAGATGTCACACGTACTGCTACTCTGATCCCAAAGAGATTAAAAACAAAGATACAGTGATGAACTCAATTCAGGTACTGCAGTTTAAATAGATTTCATTACTGACGGTTTACTTAGTAAACCTAGTAAGTATTTCACACGCTTAGTTGAGAAATGCATGCAATTAATTGAGCACATTAGCATGCACGTTAACACTCATATGAATAAATGTAATAAAATATTTTTACTGTACAAATAAAGCTATTTTGACATTACTGATAAACTAATATAGTTTGTTTATATTTTAATTAATTTACACTTTTTTTTTAAATTATTTATATATTATTATTTTAATTTTAGTTTTAGTAATTTTGTTGTGTATTTGTTATATTTTATTACTAATGTTTACTTGGATAATTATTTAAGCAATGCATTCAGTAAGTTGAAAATATTAGTGTGCACTTGATAATATTCATAATACATTTAATATGAAATTAAATGAAAAAATAATTTAATATAAAGTTTCTGTATTTATTGTAATTTTAGTTAAAGTTTCAGTAACCTTTATGTTTGTGTTTTTTTATGAATAAGTGCATGCTAATATTTTAATCTATTTGCATACATTTCTCAATTAAGTATTGCTTAAGTAAACTGGATAATATATGTATATAGTAATAATAATAATAATAATAATAATAATAATAATAATATATATATATATATATATATATATATATATATATATATATATATATATATATATATAAATAAATGACAAAAACACAAAAAAATTAGTAAAACAGAAAATTATAAAAAAAAATGAAAACATTGTATTATAGGTGTGTGTATACACACACACACACACACACATCTATAATACAATGTTTTCATTTTTTTTTATATAATTTTCTGTTTTACAATTTTTTTTGTGTGTGTGTTTTTGTCATTTTAACTTTTTATACTGTAGATATGATTAATTTTTAGTTTATTTACTTCCAGTGCCTTAATCAAAAATGAGAAATATTGCCTGGAAACTAGCTGAAACAAACTAAGTCTACACTTTTTTGATTATTTTATTATACTCCAGTTTATGTTTATTTGATTTCAAGCAATAAAAATGTTTTTTTTTTTTTTTTTTTTTTTTTTTTATGGTTTTAGGTTTAGTTAACAATAATAACTCTGAATAGCATATTAGTTTTGCTGTTATATTAAAGAGAACTGTGAAATTTCATTAACTACTAAAATATGGTGACATCCCTCAGTTGGCTCAATTAACACAATTAATAAAAACAAAATAAGGTTCTTTATTCTAGTACAGAAACATTGAGGCAACAACACACGCCCTTAAAAACAGAAAGAAGAGAAAGAAAGTGTGTGCGTGTAAAAGAGTTTAATTGGGTTTTGAGGCCAAGTAATAACCACTTAAGTTTGCAAACAAGCTCCTGGTAGTTTGATAAATGTGCTTAATTTAAAAATAACCTTGTTACTCCGATTTAAAGTGAAGAAAAGCAGGGAGATTTTGAGCCCATTTACAGTTATTAAGCAGCCGATGAGGGTGACAAAATGAAGCCTGTCCAGATATTCAGTACAATTCATCAATTACTCAAACACGCAGAAACCTTCAGAGGGATTCGGCACATTTCCCAGAGATCCTGAACACACCGGAGGGCCGAACGGGATATTAGCTGATCCGTCTTACAGAAAACCTCGGCGGACGGGAAAGTAAACGACAAGAAGTGCAGTTTTCATGCAAATGCAGCACAAGAGTGTTTGCCCTCCTCACTGACCTGTCCAGAGGGGAATATCCATGAACCGAGCGGCTTTATGAAGAAGATCTCTGTGCCTCCACACACACCGTTCCTGATCCTGAAACAAACAGGAATAAATGAAGTGCTTTAAAATACATGCACTGAATTATTTGTACCACTTTTAAAAAATTTTAATACTTTTAAAAGTGCAAAAACACAGTAAAAACAGCAAAACTGTGTAAGATTTTTACAATTCAAAATAATGGTTTTCTATGTGAATATATTGTAAAACGTAATTTATTCCTGTGATGCAAAGCTGCATTTTTCACACCATTCCTCCAGTCCTCAGTGTCACATGATTCTTTAAATGCATCTCTACTGAAGCTATTTACATGCCCGACCAATGCAAAACACACAAAATCTGTGTGTTCAAGACCATGTTTTAAAAATGTATTTCTTATTTGTATAATTGAATTGCATTATATAAATTACGCCTGCATTGCATGAGCCGAGCGTCACTGCAATGCGTTTCTATGCACTAATGTTTGGTGTGATGGAGGCTGGCGTGAGGTCGTCGTGCACGTCTCCTGTTCTTAACCCCTTAAAGTGAGTCATTAATCTGAGCATCGCTTATTTGAGTAGCTGTCACTGCACTCCTGAATGCACAAAACAAACCAAGCACAGATCCAACAATACTTCACAATCTGACAGACATTTAAAGGAATAGCTCGCTCAAAAAAAATTACAATTTGCCTAAAGTGTGTTTACCCTCAGATGAGTTTGTTACTTCATCAGATACAGAGTAAACGCAGCCTTACATCACTTGCCCACCAATGGATCCTCTGTAGAGAATGGGTGCTGTCAGAAAGATGTGACGTCTCAATGATCTATTTGTGTGTTATAAACATGCAGCTTTTTACATTTCAACATGTTAATTGATGGACTGGTGGTGTGGATTATTGTGATGTTTTTTTAACAGCTGTTTGGACTCTCATTCTGACGGCACCCATTCACTGCATTTCTCCAAATCTGATGAAGAAACAAACTCATCTACATCTAGAATGGCCTGAGAGTGGGTATATTTTCAGCAAATTTTCTTTTTTGGGTGAACTACTCCTTTAATGTTCACGGCTCATTGAATAGGAATGTATTTACAGGGCTCCAGACTGCGACTAAAAATATTAATTTGCGAGTGAAGTTTTTGCTAAGGTCGCCAGTGGCGACTATATAAATGTTAATGTACATGTTTTGGATTGGGAAGGAAAAAAAAAAAAAAAAGAAAAGGAAAAAAAATTGATGCCTTTGTGCATGTCCATGTGATGCCTTTTTCCTAATTGTTTTGTGATCACATCTATTGCTATGTTCACGTACTAAGCTGAGACAATGCGCATCAAAGTTTTAGTGGAAAAAAGTCTTTCAAAACAATCTCTGCCGAACAGTAGTGCTGACGCACCTGCTAAACGCAGCTCCATTGTGCAGCATGAGAGAGATAGGAAATGACGGAGACATGCGAAGTGGTGTCCAATTTGTGCACAGCTTGAACAAGCTACAACAGGTAAAGCTGTCACCTGTGTGGATACTGGCAATATTGCCAACAATTCCTGTTTACAATCAATACTATGACTTCTTGTTATGATCTTAGTCTGTATGCTATGTTCTGTTATTGCGTAGACTTCATATTATTTGTAGTGCACTTGCCATCCAGTAATCGAAATAAGCTTTGTTACCTTTTAATAAACAAAGTATCAGCTTTAAAATTATACCAAATTCATAACGAAATTCAAACAATAGCCATGGTTTTGGTGCTCTTTAATGTGGCATGAGCGATCACTTTAACGCCTCAGTTCAAGCGGCAAGTGAACCCATTATATCTTTTCTCTATAGTGCGAAATGAACAAGAACTAACATTAAAAAGTTGGCTATATTATAAGAGAGCCTAAAGCACAATGTATTGAAATGTCTCACATAATCGCTCATTCAGTGTTTCAAACTGCGGAAAACTTGCAAAGCTTGTAAACAATGCTACGTAACAATACATTTACCACAGAATAACCATTTAGCGTCCATAAGTTTATCAGTCAACTAGAAAAATAATTGTAAACAGGAGCATTTTGCTATCTATATCCATATCTATACATCTATACATCTATATATCTATATCTATATCTATATCTATATCTATCTATCTATCTATCTATCTATCTATATATATATATATATATATATATATATATATATATATATATATGAACTATTGCATATTCATATTTTTACATAACCTGATGTCTACATGATAAGAAAGAATGCAAGAGACTAAAGATAAAATTCAAGACCAATTGCATTTTATGAAGAAAAAACATTTATAGGATGCATTAAGAAGGAATCCAACCTACACTCAGTGGCCAAGTGATGCTTATGGTCCGTGATATTGGCACAGATTCTGTGAAATAAGCACTTCTTTGTGACTGTATATAGTTTTCAAGTTGGAAAAGACGTTTAGTTCCCACTTTAAGTGAACCATTCAAGAAAGTGATTCACTTAAGAAAGATGAGACATAAACACATAACTGAAATGGTAAAGTGCTTAAAAAACAAAACAAAATAAAAAGTAAATAAAACACGCATTTTGTGGCACCTAAAGAAATTATATGGCGCCTAAGTTTGTTTCTTATAGAAGCCAATGGCTCCTTACTCCTACTTTTTTTTTTGTTTTTTTGTTTTTGTTTTTTTTGTCTGGAGCCCTGATTTAACAACATTAGAAATGACTACAAAAATCATTTTGTCAGGTGCAGAAGCCCTCTTCATGAACAAAACTAGTCTGAAATAACTATAACACACAAACACATTTTCTTCCAACTGATTAAAAAAACATAATGCCGAAATCATCACTTGACAACAAGACGCCCTAAATTCATCCGGAGCTGCAGAAATGCTTCCAGCTACTTCAGAAAGTCAAACTGGGTCACTGTCTGTGGGTTATTTGAGGAGATACACACACACACACACTTGCACACAAACACACACGCAGACACACACACACATGCGCGCACACACACGGAAGATGCACCAGGTCAGAAGTTCGTCACCTTCACTGCTCACAGGTTAAATTTAAATAATACTGTATATTCATAAGATTTTAATCTGATGCGTTTCAGTAAACAGGACCTCTCATGTGAGCTGAAGGAATTGTGGGAATGAGAAGGAACTGCTTATAAAGAGCAACACCTGATCAGAAAAAAAAAAAAGAAAAAAAACACCTATGAATTGATTCTACAGTAAAGCAGCATTTGGTTGCAAGGAAACGTCTAGGTTACGTACGTAACCCTCGTTCCCCGAAGGAGGGAACGGAGACGTTACATAGGGGAACTCGCTTGAGAGTCCAATCATCTCCAAGCCTTATTCAAAAGGCCAATGAACATTCATGAACATTGGCGAGTGGTATTTGCATGCCGAGCCACTCCCCCGTATACACGGGTATATAAGAAGGCGGCGTGCAACCACTCATTCAGGCTTTTGCTGAGGAGCCGAGCTGCAGCCCGGCGTCAGCGCGACGTCAGGTCGTGGCAGGGGATGTAACGTCTCCGTTCCCTCCTTCAGGGAACGAGGGTTACGTACGTAACCTAGACGTTCCCCTTCAGTCGTTTCACTACGACGTTACATATGGGAACAGACCCATGGAACAGGCCACGAACCAGACGTCGCGTTACGCAACACACCGCGTGCCGACAGGCGGACGTGTCAGCAGACGGATATGAGCGTAACCTTCCCAACGCCCTGGGGGCCAATAGGGGGCCCCACAGGGATGCCAGTTGTACTGAAGCAGGAGTTGGGGGGGCGGAGCACATGAAATCTCTACATGTGGAACACAAGAAATTCAATATATCCATAGATTTTAGGGATATATGAGGGAAACATCGGCCTTCTGGCTGACCGTGGAAAAATACTGAAACATGTTGCCACAACCTGCTGGGCGAAGGAGACCCAACCGGAGCACAGACAAGCACTACTCCGCACTAGGCCTGACTGCGGGGCATGGAGGACCCAGGTTCGCCGGAGGGAACAACCGAGGGAAATAGCGCACGGATCTATTAGGAATGGCGCAGGAAGCCGACACCAGCCAGACTCCCGCTCGCCTGTGATGTCTATGTTAAGACACGGGAGGATACGGCCTCTACGCGAAGGTTGTAGAACCTGGCGAAGGTATTAGGTGTCGCCCAACCCGCAGCTCTACAGATATCTGCTAGAGAGGCGCCATGAGCCAACGCATAGGATGAGGCAACACTCCGTGTGGAGTGGGCACGAACACCTAAGGGGCATGGCTCTCCCTGGTTTTGGTACGACAGGGAGATGGCATGTACCACCCAATGGGCCAACCTCTGTTTGGAGACAGCATTCCCTTTCTGCTGACCTCCAAAGCAGACGAAGAGCTGCTCGGTGCGTCTGAAGTGCCGAGTACGGTCCACGTATATACGCAGAGCGTGAACTGGACACAGCATCGCAGAGGCTGGGTCTGCCTCCTCCAGGGGCAGAGCTTGCAGGTTCACCACCTGATCGCGGAAAGGCGTGGTGGGAACCTTGGGCACATAACCAGGCCGGGGTCTCAGGATGACGTGAGAATCGCCGGGCCCGAATTCTAGGCACGCTTCGTCGACAGAGAAAGCTTGTAGGTCCCCTACCCTCTTGATGGAGGCCAGTGCGGTCAGGAGCGCTGTCTTAAGCGACAGATATTTTAGCTCAACTGACGCAAGTGGCTCAAATGGGGCCTCCCGCAGGCCCTGGAGGGCGACGGAGAGGTCCCAAGAGGGTATGGGGTGCGGCCTGGGGGGATTAACCCTTCTCGCACCCCTCAGGAACCTCACAAACCGTAGGAAGGGTCTGTGTCGAGGCAGGATCGAGACGTGAAAGTACGCGTCGTTCAGGTCGATGGCTGCGAACCAATCCTGGGGACGAATGCATGTTAGCATGCGCTTCGTCGTGAGCATCTTGAAGGGCAGCCTGAGAAGGGACCGATTCAGGGCTCGAAGATCCAGGATGGGTCTTAACCCACCGCTCTTTTTGGGCACGATGAAGTAAGGACTGTAAAACCCTGACTTCATCTCGGCTGGAGGGACAGGCTCGATTGCGTCCTTCGCCAGTAGGACTGCAACCTCCGCACGAAGCACAGCAGCATGTATGTCCGAATGGACAGAAGTGGAAAGGACGCCTCTGTACCTGGGCGGACGCCTGGCGAACTGAATCGCACAGCCGAGACGTACCGTCCGAATCAACCACCGCGAGGGGCTGGGAAGCTGAAGCCAGGCTCCCAGCCTGGTCGCCAGGGGTATCAAAGGGACGTTGACCGACGTGACCGCAGTGGGGCAGCCTGGGGGGGGGGGAAGGGGAAGGGGACTGATCCCAGAAGGAAGAACGTCCTGGAGAAAAGTCAGACTGCACTGGGCAGCGCTTACCTTCTTCCCTGGTTCCCGCGCTGGCGACATCAGGCTCCGAGTCCGAATCCGAGGAGACACTTCTGGGGCGCTGCTCAAAGAGGGAACTCGGGGCCTGAACCCCGGAGGTGAGAGAATTGACTCTTCCTGTGACAGCTCCCGGCCCTCCACCGGGAGTGGGGACGTTGATGTTGTCATCCCCCAAAGAGCGATTCTCTCCACCTCCGGGTTGCCCGCATCAGGGACGCTTCGCAGATCTTTTGCGGGTGACGGGTCCCTGAGACGCGGGCGGCGCCGCTCTCCCACGGCCAGCTCGACGTCGGGCTGCCAATCTGGTGTCATGTACCTTAGCAGGGGACGGAGCTGGTTGTTTGGAAGCCGCGGGGGGGGCCCTCGGCGACGAGCAGGCGGAGGTTGGGGCCCTGCGGACATGGTTGGAATGTCGCGGCGGGGCAGGATGTGTTTAATCGCATCCGTCTGCCGTCGAGGACTTCGCCCAGCAGTTCTCGACGGTGTCGCCGAATAGGCCGCCCTGGGAGATAGGAGCGTCGAGAAACCGTGATTTGTCGACATCTGCCATCTGGGCCAGGGTCAGCCATAGATGTCGCTCCTGGACCACTATGGTGGACATCACCTGACCAAGGGAACGCGCCGTCACCTTCGTAGCCCGGAGGGCGAAGTCGGTGGCAGCGCGGAGTTCCTCCATTGCACCCTGGTCAGAACCCCTCTCGTGCAGGTGTTTCAACACCTTGGCCTGGTACACCTGTAAGGTGGCCATAGCGTGCAAGGCGGTGGCAGCCTGTCCAGCGGCGTGGTAAGTCCGGCCCGCGAGAGCGGACGAGAACTCACACGCCCTGGAGGGGAGATGGGGCCGATCCCGCCAGGTGGCAATGCCGGGCGGGCATAGATGCACCGCGACAGTGTGCTCGACCTGAGGGACCGCCCCATAACCCCGGGCTGCACCGCCGTCGAGAGAGGCGAGGGGAGAGGAGCTCCTCATGCACCTCCGGGAAGAAAGGCACTGGGGGGAGAGCGCGGCGGTGCCGCGGGGAGCCCTCCCCAGAAACCAATCATCCAGCCTAGAGGGATCGGCCGGAGGTGTTTTGGGCACGTCCAGACCGATCTCCTTGGCGGCTCGGAGGAGCATAGCCGACAGTTCAGCATCTGTCTCAGACGGGGCAGCAACCGCAGAGGGGTACCGACCCGCCTCATCGTCAGCCTCATCGTCAGACTCTCCCTCTGATGCTGCAGCAGACATCTCGACCTCCTGGGGAGCGCAAAAGGAGATACCCAGCCCGCTGTACGGGGAGGTATACTGCTCTGGCAGCTCAACGGGACTGCGCGGTGACGCAGAAGTCCGCAGGGCTTTGGGGGCCGACGGAACATTCTGCACAGTCACCTGAATGTCCCCCAAGTGCCTCACCGCGGCAGCCGAAAAACCTTGACGGCTCAACGACTTACCGCGGGAAGACAACAAGGGGTGCCTACTCATGAATGAGCGGCAGGACTTTAACGCAGCCATGGACATACGTTCGCAATGAACGCACGTACCATCCGTGAACGCTGCCTCAGCGTGCTCTTGGCCCAGGCACGTGAGACAGCGATCATGTCCGTCCAAAGAGGCGAGGAAACTACCGCACCCGGAAGCGCACGGCCGGAGAGACATACCGGGAAGATGTCCTCGACAGCCGCGAGAAATTCACTCTTTTGAAATCCCGGTCCGCCCAGGGAGAAACCGCGGCACAACCGTGCACTCAGACGGGGCGCTCGCTGGAGTGCGGGAGGCGTTGATGCCGTGAAAACGGCAGCCCGCAGGATTAGGCTGGCGGCTGCCGAACGCTCTTTTAGATGAAGCTCTTTTAGTAGCTCGGCAGCACGCCAGCAGAGAGAGTGTGAACTCAGGAACTCTTTCTTTTTTTAAATGGTTCAGAAGACGAGGCTCCAAAAGCAAAAGTCTGAATGAGTGGTTGCACGCCGCCTTCTTATATACCCGTGTATACGGGGGGAGTGGCTCGGCATGCAAATACCACTCGCCAATGTTCATGAATGTTCATTGGCCTTTTGAATAAGGCTTGGAGATGATTGGACTCTCAAGCGAGTTCCCCTATGTAACGTCGTAGTGAAACGACTGAAGGGGAACACAACATGACCATGTTATTAAGTACTTCACAATGTACTGTAAATAAATACACAATGAATAAACTTTACAATGTATTATTAACTTAAATTAAATAACTTAAAATTAACAATTTAACTTTACAATGTAAATAAATTACAAATATAAATGCAAATAAAAAATGTTTACAGTTTAAATAAACATACAAATATAACAATAAAAATATATGAATAATAATGAAAAAAACAAATAAGTTAAAAAAATAAAAACAAACAAGACCATGATGACTACTTAATTAAAAAAAAAAAAAAAAGTAAATAAAATCAAACCAACCACAAAAGAACAAATTTTACAATTTACATAAATATAAAAAATAACAAATGTAAAACTTAAATGTCACACCCCTGAATTATTTGTATTGTTTTTTCCCTCATGTGCCCATATATGGTTTTCCTGTTCCTGCCCTCAATATCACCTGTCTTTAGAAGTTGGTTTCAGTTTAGTGTTTGTCGTCCAGGTTCGTCTGTGTGTATGTGTGTTCCTGCACTGCTTGTGGATTTATTTGTTTGGAATGTATTAAAGACTTTTGATTTCATTGACCTTCGTCTTCATGCTTATCCTTCACACGTAGTTGTGACGCTTAAAAAAATAATAAAAAACAAATGAAGTAAAATAAAAACATGACTATGATTAATACATTTCACAAAATAAGTAAGTCTCTTGTAGAGCTGACATGATCCCAGTGCACGTGTGAATTACACAGCTGACATGTGAAACTGTGAAGCACTGCAGGGCGTTATGAAAAAGTGTTTCATCGATGAGAATCATATTACTGTGATAAAGGACAGATTCACGGCTGGAACACATCGATTCTGTCTACGACCATGTCCCAACACACACACACACACACACACACAGAGTGTGTTAACGGATCAGACTCTGCACTGTCAGCATGTGTGTAAGACAACGAAGACCCATACTAATGAGTCAACTTGCATGTCTTGTATGTGATCATTAAACAGTCTAATTCACGACAGTAAAAAAAAAAAATAAAAGTCACTACAGACTAACCACAATTTAAAAAACAACTTTTGGCATGACCCAGCAAAATCAGAAACAAGAATCCTGTTCATTCATGATGGAAAACATCAATGTTCAGTAAGTGCTGAGTCTTCACAACTAAACCCCAAACCATCAGAAAACCTCCAGAAATGATCAGATATAACAGGCTTGATGCAGTTTTATACCAGTTCTCTCTCTCTCTCTCTCTCTCTCACACACACACACACACATCAATACTGCAACCATTAAAATTTGAAACTGCTTCACACACATGATTATTAGAGTTCACACTAATTTGATTCTCACTTCAACAGAGACAAACCTTACCTAAAAAAAAAACAAAAAAAACATGCGACTCAACTACTAAGGCATCACAATAAATGCAGCCATAATGAATAAATACTTAAATTTAAATAAACACAGATAAATAAAAACAAAAACATCAAGGTAATAAGCATAACTTGTAAATAAATGAAAATATATATGTAAATACGTAATATGTGAATATGTAAATGGTTAATAAAAATGAATGAATTAATGAATATAAAAAAATAAAACTACACTAAAACTGAATGAATAAATGAATCCTTTTCAAAGAAAATTTTGGGGAAAAAAAAATTATTAAAAATGTGACTGTGTGAAATGTGATCTTGAAAAAGTCAATGTCAAACTGTATAATAAAATACAGTCATCTAAAATAAATTAACAACCAAAATTTAATGTATGAATGAATTATTATAAAATGATTAAAATACAAATGCATATATGATACGGAATTATGTATCTTAAAATTTAGATTTATGGTATAAATAAAAAAATACATTTTAATGTTTTAATATAAAATAAGTCAAATAAATAAATAAATAATTAACAAAAATTTAATTTAAATATAGCCAAAGTCACACTTCTTAAACTAAATTGAGGAAAATGTGCTTAATTATCCTGAAAATGTCAATGCAAAAATAACAAAACAATATAATTATCTTCCATACTGATTTTCATACCTAAGGAATATATTAATTATAACTAATAATACATGCTGCTTGTTTTCTTTCAATATGACTTGGACATGTTCCTGACAGCTTCCATTTATGTGGCATATTATTGAGAGAGACAGGCGGGAGAGACAGATCTCTTAATGAAGGGTGTTTTCAGGGCTGTCCATTCTTAAATTAATTACAACTGCTCACATATCAGTTCAACACACACACACAGACCTAGTGCTGCTCCATCCTAATCGAATTACTGCCAGTCTTTCTGGATTTCAATTATCTGCCTTGTATGGGAAACACACACACACACACACACACACACACACACACACAGTGAGAGAGAGAGAGAGATCACAACACTAAATTAGTCCTAATGCAGAGGCACAGAGTTTGTGAGAACACTGAACACACAAGCGCGTGCGCACACTCACACGCGCACACAGCAGGGCTGTTCTCAGCAGTTTAGTAAGAACAGTCGTGTTTCCCCCTCAGGAGCCGCTTCCAAAAACAGCGTTTATGTCCTCATCAGCCTCACGTCCTGGTCTCTGCGTCCTGCGGGAGTCGTTGAGCTGCAGGTAATTGAAGATAATAAAGAATATTCACCTCTGCAGCCACAGACTCATGAGAGCAGCACAGGATTACAGAGACAGACGGAGGACTGCAGCGCCATCTACTGACAGCAATCACATACAGCTGGAGACGCTCTCTCAATCAACCCCTCTAAAACCTGCAGTTTACATCCTTTTGCGACAAATGTCTGTGCATGACTTACTTACAGAAAGTACTATGGTAATACCTTGTTTTTGACACTACCATAATGGAAGAACTATCATATTTAAAAATTACTGATAAAATATTCATAAAATTATTGATTTTATCTGTCAGTTGTGAAGTCCAGCTTTTACTCAAAGTGCATTAAAATACTACATGAATATGGTAATCATTCAGTACCATTCAAAAGTTTGGGGTATGTAAAAATGTATTTATTTATTTATTTATTTATGATTTTTTTTTATTATTATTATTTATATTATTTATTATATATTATATATTAATTCATATTATTTCAAATAAACGCTGTTTATTTGAACTGTCTGTTCATCAAAGAATCCTTTAAAAAAAAAAAAAAAAAAAAAAGTACCACTTCCACAAAAATACAAAACAAACAAACAAATTAATTAATAAATACGTACAAGGGAACATATGTACATTATTTAAATAAAAAATAAAAAACAAATATAAATTACAATTCTAAATTGATATGTAACCAAGAAAATAAATATGATGAAAAATACAATTTAAATAAAAACAAATAACTAAAAAAAATACATTAAACTAAAATGAAATAAATTAGCATTATGTTTACAGTCTTACAAAGGATTTTCATTTAAAATAAATGCTGTTCTTTTGAACTTTCTATTCATCAAAAAGCATGAAAATAAAAACATCACAGTTTCCACAAAAATATTAATCACCACAACCGTTTTCAACATTGGTAATAATCAGAAATGTTTCATAAGCAGCAAATGAACTTATTATAGTGATTTCTGAAGGATCGCGTGACACTGAGGACTGCAGTAATGATGCTGAAACTTCAGCTTTACATCACAGAAATAAATTACATTTAACAATATATTCATATAGGAAACACTCATTTTACATTGCAATAATATTTCACAATATTACTGTTTTACTGTGTTTTTACTGTTGTTTAGGCTGCTGTTGCTCTGTTTCTCCAGCAGATGGCTTCACTATGATACAAATCCAGCTGTCCTGATTCCCTACATGAGTGTGTCCTGAAATAACCCCAAAACGAACACCTCAAATCCCTACAGAACTCATCCTACATCAAATACCGTCATGCTATCAGATGGAAATACCATGCCACTGAATGATTAGCAAAGTCATATTAGCATATTCTCATGGCATGAGGCCAGAGAGGCTTTCAGACATTACAGCGGGTTTTTATGGGCGATTCATCTCAGATCAATGCATAATAACAACAAACTGTAAAATAAGCTTTCAAATAATTACACAGAAACAGCTAGAAACACACTGAATTAAACATGATGTTTTAAAACAAAAAAAGAAATAGTATTTTCTGGCAAAAATGTACTCAAAATCTTAATTTTATGATTTTGAAAAGTCAAAAGTGCAAACACTGATCTATATGACACAGCGTAACTTACAGAAATTCCCCTCAGAATATTTACTTATAACTCAGGGTAGCTTATTAACATAAAACCACCCACATACTACAGTGTGAAGTTCACTAATACACAGGTCAGCCAATCCCAGCAGAGCTCATTTACATATTCTAAACTCTGAGAATGAGTGCTTTAACTCGAAATTCAGTGAAAATAAAAAGACACTTTGCTGATGCTCACGTGTACAAACTCAGATGCAGCATCTCTCTCAGCCGTCAGAGTAATTATTCATGTTTAATGAGAGCTCGTTCTATAAAAAGCAAGTGCTGTGTGTCTGTTTAATGATCGCTGTAAAACATTAGAGTGCTTGCATTCTGTGTTTGCCACTTCTGTCTGGTTATGTGACAGTGAAACAAACCCAAAAAGACATTTTAACTTCAAACTGTCGCTTTTGGCTAAAATATGAGCTAGGGCTGGGCGATATGGGCAAAGCAATTATTATAATGATTTTTTTATTAGCCGATATCGATAATCATCACGATAAAAGTCAAATCTTTATTTCTTTCAAGTTTAGTCAGATTTTTGCTCCAAAGTAAAAGTTGTAGAAACCAAACCATTCATTTTTCTTAACAAAATAGACATTTAAATAGAAAAAAAATATTTCTGCATGTTCTAATGAGTTATATTGTTTCAAATCAAGAAACAGGTTTGGGTTGTCAGATAATAATAATAATAATAATAATAATAATAATAATAATAATAATAATAATAATAACAACAACAACAACAACAACAACAACAACAACAGCAACAACAACAACAATAATAACAACACTTTTTATCGTCTCTTAGAAATGCACATTTGATAGTAGCTCGATGCAGCAGAGGTACATTTTTGTTCATTATCAATCAGTAACATCTGTAAAAATTGTAGCAACCTGTGAAAAACGGTAGTCTAAGAACATTCAGTATAAATGCACACATGCTATAGCTTAATCACAAATACATGCATACTATAATTAAATACCATTACTCTTGTAATAAAATTCAGTGCAAATATCTCACATTGCTGCCACAATACAATGGTGCAGTGAGTCTTACTACAGTAAATCCATGGTAAATGATGGCGATTTGTAGATTGAAAAGCCTTCTGACGGTCTCATTGCACACAGCTTTAAGAGTCATGTGTGTTCATCGCTGAATTCAAGTGTTTCACACTGGATCTCACAGCGCTGTTTAGTGCTCACGTGAAAGCATAAATGCATTTTCTCTAGTGAGGTCACGCAGCGCGGCAGTTTGAACATTGGCCCGAGCGGATGTTTCGCTGTTTCGTTCCGCTTTTGGCACATAAAAATTATATCGAACATTTATCGTAACTCCTCATATCGCTTTATCGAGGAAATTTCCTCCAGTGAAAAAGTCCATCTCCTGTTGTCTTTCACATCAAAATCCAACAACATATTTGTTTTGGACTGTTTTGGCTTGTAAACAATGCTTGATCTGTGCAGATTTCTCTTCTGATTTAGACAAGATGACTTTTTTCCATTACAAACACACAGATTTTCACATCACTAGATGTTAATTGATGGACTGGAGTGGTGTGGAATACTTGCTGTTTGGAATCTCAATCTGACGGCACCCATTCACTGCAGATGATCCACTGGTCAGCAAGTTCTTTTATTTTTTTGTTCAAAACCAAATCGGGGTCACATATATTCTAGTTCCTAAAGTTTCCACACTGAAAAAGCTCTCAAATAAACCTTCACCACTACGGAACAAGCGCCGAACCACTTAAACTCCACAAATAGACTCCATTCATTTACTCAGACGCAGTACAAAACAGATATTAAAAAGCAGGGACAAGCTCATGGTCTTTAGGTCATGGATATTGTATAATCTAATGTAATGGAATTCAGACAGTGGTCAATACTTGCACAGAGTATGCATTAGTGAATCATCCTTATTTCAAACATTATTGGTTATTAAACACAGCAAGTTAAACAGTATATCTTGTATATCAGTATATATGTGCCTCATAGTTATAGATGTCAATCTGACTCATGATTGCTGTTACATATGATCGTCCTCTCATTTACACAGAACGTCTTTACGCCTAAAACGCGAGACACAGTGCTTAAGAATGGCTTAAAGGAAACCCTGGGTAATTTACTACAACACAACTCCAAATACACAACTTGGAAAATAGAATATTGATGCAAAAGCTACACTGTGCAGCTTTTGGTTGTAATTTTCAGTCAATGGGCAACATGAAAAGCGATGAAAGCCTTCACTGCTTTCCTAGCAATAAGACAACAAGAAAAGAACAGGAAGATGCCTGTGGGCGAATAAAACGTCCTAAAGACCAGCGTCTGTGTTCTCTCTACTTTAGCCCTGATGCCTTTGAGGTTTTTAGTAGACCACAGCTACTGAAGGAGCTTACAAATGATGTAAACATGCTGACGCTTGTCATGACGCCACAGCCACCGGAAAAGTTTCATAGTCCAGATTTCACTTGATATCTAGGTGTGTTTAGACTCTTTGTGGGGAATATTGATGGTACAGCATTTGGTTTAAGCTTATGCTTACATCGATTGCCACCTGCAAGCTCTTTCAGTAGCTGTGGTCATCATATCAGTATTTTATTTTCCAAGTTGTGTTGTGGTAAAAGCAGCATAGCTCAGTGCCAGTAGCTCACCAAAGCAATCGTTCTATGGAATCAAAATAATGGCGTCCCCCATAGTCCAAAATATGCATCTAACAATGTGGATTTTTTAAAAAAAGCATGCATATTGCAGTAAGAGACATGCATATTATATTAAGCCATACAAGTCTTAATACCCAGGGTTCCCTTTAAAAAAAAGTGCAGCGCAGAATTCGGTCAAATACAAATACAAAAGTTGCCATGCCAACTTGCTATAGTAAACAAAAGCAGGCAATGCTTGTCCCGCCTCCCTGCTCTTCTGATTGGTCCACTGTTTTGGAACTGATATTGATGAGCAGCACTGCGTGTAAAAGATTAAATTCTGTAAACTTGACACAAGAGTCTTAAATGCACCACTCACGTGCGAGACGCTGCAAAAGACACAAGTGCAATGGTCATACACATCCATATAGTGCAGATTAGACACATGGTGGTATGTTTTTAATAGGAAAGTATTACCAGGATTAGATAAATAAATAAATAAACAACCAACATGGAAAAATATTGTCCTTGAGAGTTTTGAATTTCAGTTTAGATTACTTTTTGATTCGCCCAGCTCCAGTATATCACGTACAGAAGTAATTGCCATCCATCAGCTGTAAATAATGAGTAGGTTTAAAAAAGCAAAACAAGTGTATCTATTTTACAAAACACCCTCATGAATGTGCCTTCACTTTCATTAGAGAGCAAAATGAAATGAAGTCTACTACTCAATCGTGATTAACAATTATACAACATCCTGGTGTCAATACATACTAAATTCCATCAACAATATTTGTTTATGATGTTCATTAAACGACCCTGTAAAATCTATTTAATTTCCTCCCAAATTCATTTTATTTTTTTCAAATTCCATTTTTTCCCCAAATTCTGTTTTTTACTTCAAAATTCCATTTGTTCCATTTAAATTTCTTAACTTTTATAGGTTAAATTAAATTTAAGAAAATTTTAAGGTACAGAATGTTAAATTACATTTTACAGATATTTACCCAAATTATCTGGTTTTACTGTTAATTCTTCTGGATAGCATTTTAATGCTTTAATTAAAAAATTACCAGTCCATATCATGATTTAATTAAGTGTACAGCCCTATGTTTTAATTCATTCATGCAAAAAAAAAAAAAACTCCACTTAATAAATTCCACATATAGTAAATCACACAGCCCAATCACTACAACAGAAAACCATTTGAACTCATCCATTAGTGAGCAAACATTATGTTTACGGTGATGCATTTTCAACATAATGCAATATACACTAAAAACACAGTATCAAAAGCAGAGCAACAAAAAGCAAACATAAGTGTTAAAGTGAGACTAATGTGAACAAATATTGCTGTAATACCTGGCAACACTCAAATATATCAAAGAAAAAATATCTGTAATGCACACAGAGAAACTCATCCAGCAATTTAGATGCTTTACAAATCAAGTAGTAAATGGGTTTTTAATGAATTATTAATGTAAATGCACCACATTCATGCTTTTAAACGGTCCACAACCTTGCCGCATTGTAAGTGCAGTGCAAATATGATTCTAAGCTATTTTTTTCATGATCACCAACATTGTGTAAACATAAAGCTGCACTTGAACCCTGAACGCCCCTTTAGGAATGTCACTTTGACTCCTCCCTTTAGACGTCGTCATGGCGACGGCGGGTGGTTGGCATGGTGACAACAATCACAACAGTTATAAATATGTACAAGTATGTACGCAGAACTCGAAGTCGTGTCATATGACCATCTGTGGGTTCGGACGGCAAACTCATTAATTATTCAGTAGAACGCCACTTGATGAGCTTCTATATTTGAACTCATTAACAAACATAGACGTACATGGATACTGCTCATATGCGTGTGTGTGGGCGTTCACGAGCGTATGAATGCGCAGGTGTGCGTGTGTGTGTGTGTGTGTGTGAGACATACGCGTGTTATTGTGAGTGCGCATCCTTGTCAGATTCAGATTTGGATGTTGCGGCGCAATCGATGCGAGGTGACCCCATGACCCGCGCAGGAAGGAAGCGGGCGATGCAATCTGCCACCCACGGCTCACACACTCGCACACACACGCACGTCTCTCAGTCCTCTTCCAAACGTCTCGCTAATGAGATGAATTAGCTGAATGCAACAGATGTGTGCGGTGCAATCAAACGCCCTCCATCTGTCAGTCATAACACACACACTACAGGTGATACACAACACACGAATGATGGTCATTCCTGCTATGCAGTGAATGCTCATGTCTTCATAACGGCTTTAAATATTATAAAAAAAAAAAAAAAAAAAAAAAAAATTTTCTGCTTTGAATTGAGATGCTCAATTTTGTCTATATATGGGTCACTGGCGTATAAGGATTTTCTACAGGCCAATTTAAAATACAAAAAAAATAATATCTGTTGTAACTGTTCAAACATTAAGAATTCTGTGTACACAAATTCATATTAAAATTTAAAATTAAGTGATTTTAGTGAGTTTTTGTTGTTGTTTGTTTGTTTGTTTTTTTCCATCTCAATGAATTGGCCATGTGATGCGACCATGATTTATATTAAAATGAATTAATTTTCCTTAACATTGTTAACATTTTTTTAGATGTTCTCAGTAATTAAAGTGTTTAGAAACAAAGTATTTGTATTTATTTAGAGATTTTGTAAATGATTTCATATTTTTGTTTTATAATTTCAGAGTTGCCTTCTTAAATATAGTTAGCAGACTTATTTTGTTTAAATAAAACTAATAAAAAAGTTTTAAAAACATTATTCACTTAAGCATGCTATAGCAGTGATTCATATTTCAACCAGAGAAATTAGATATTTTATTTTATTTTAATAGTTATTCCTATTATTGGTTGCACCACATGATGAGTGGTCACTCCAAATGACGCAGTCTTTATATCATTAAAAATCAATTTAAAGAGAAAAGTGCAGCACATGGCATTAACTGCAGGCATTTCTTTAGTCCCAGTTATTTCTGAACTTTGCCCAATCTTGGCTGCTCAATTACTAATAAATACATTACCAAACTAAAATTATATGCTCTAAATTCATTTTTTGCATTTTTTCCTCATATTATATAAAGATTAAACATTAACCGTCTGAAATGACCCAAATTGCATTAAAAATCTATTCCAAATGACACTGAAATAAAGTATTTCATGTATATAAACTATCAATCGAATATAAAAGCACAAAAACTGCCAATCTGAGACATAATTTCTACAATAGAAAACACCACATGATTGTTCAAATTCAGTCGAAATTTACAAGCACATAATTGTCTACCTAAACAAAACAAGCTAGCTTCCCACAAAAGGTTAACTGAAATTTACAATAAAAATAAATACTTGTAGAAATAACTTAAATTTTTTTTTTTTTTTTTTGAGGTCATACCACATGATATCCAAATGTGGTATCTACATATCAGCTGTTAAAAAGGTTATTTTATTTTCCAAATTTGAAAGAGTTACAAACCCACTTGATTATTCCATGGGTCATTGGCAAATTGCGATGCAATTATACGATGCAAAGTCCTATATTTGGAAAGATTTCAACATAAAAGTCCCCAAATGGTAGTTTCTTGATGGTCGCACCACATGATATTTCATAAAAGGGAAATCATCGGACACAGTTTAAAACATTTTGGAAATCATGCCAAATAGTGCAGAAAATTAATCAGAATAAACGTAGGGTAATTTCAAAGATGTTTCCAACAACAGTTATGGCCAGACGGTCACACCACATGATATTTTGACACTTTGAATAACAGAAAAATTACAAATAACTAATCTTTTTTGAAAAGTTAAACTGGGTCCATACATAGGAGAGGTACTATATATGGCATCCACCAATTTTTAACTGAAAAAAATAGAACAGAAAATTTAGGCGTCACGTCATGTATATAAACTATAATCACGTACAAGTGTGTATTTTTTTTTTATACATGTGTCATATAAATCATATTTATTTTAATGATTAATAAATTCATAGAAATTAATAAATAAATAAATACATACCATACAGGTGTAATTTCAAGTAACAGTTTACTACAAAATGATAAAAGATGAAATGAAACTTTACTTTCTGCTAATGACAGACAAGACAATCAAACCTTTTTAACGAACACAAGTTATTTTTAGTGTGCAAACTGGATTCATAGTGGCAACAGGTGTAAATGAGGTTAATGTGTAATCCAGTTTCACAGGAGGAATAGAGTAACACTGCTGAATGAAATGAGAGCATGCCAGTAATGAATCGCCGACCATGTGCTCACGTCCCCATTGACTTGGAGCATTTGACAACATTACACTGTCAATGAATAGAGGTCGACGGGGGGCAGAAAGCTCTCAGAAAAACCCCTTAGACGCCCAGCAGGAGATAAACACACTCATATACACACGCTCATAGAGCAACTGAGACCCAACACGCAGTCAGACGAGTACGTTAGCAGCAGGTCTTCATTACCGCAGTGTGAAAATAGCAATGAGAGCGTGTTATGAGGAAAAGACAGAAAACTCAGGCGGGAGAAAGACTTCTGTCAACATTAACTCACCCTAAGGTCATTTGAAACACGTATGACTTTCCATTATAGAGCTTTCAAGGTTCAAAAAGGATGGAAAAGCATCATAAAAGCATAATAACAAAAGGTCACATGACTCGTGACCCTTTGGCGTTCTTTCTGAAGCATGAAAGCTTCAATCGGCATTCACGGAAACTGCATGGAAAAGAGCGACTGATGTGATTTATGCATTGTATGTTTGGATATACACTGAAAAGTACAATATGGATGAAATGGCAGCATCTAAAATGTAAAAGTACTTATGTATGCTTCAGAAGGGCTTCAAAAACACTTTGACTAACAATATAAACAATCATGCCAGATGTTTACGGGGATGTGAGCAGCTCTGATGTACAGAAGTGTTAATGTAAAGGCTCAAACCCACTCAAGAACACAGGATGAGACGAGATAATAAAAGAGAGATGAAACGCAGGCTGTACAGATGGAGGAGCTGACGGGAGGAGTGATCTGGCCAGCCTTTAGTATTTATAAATAAATCACTCAAATTCCCACCAACATGTCTGATCACGACCAGATCTGACTGTCAACACCTTTCCATGTTGTCTGTTACACACACATATGGCCTGACAATCTGCCACCGCAAACATGAGCGTGTGTTTCTGCATGTCTCGGACTACTGTCTACTGCCAGTCTGTAAACACCGCCAACACACCATGACAGAGAGAGAGAGGACAGTAACATAACAGATACATAGCTAGCAGGATAGAAGGATCAACGGACAGACGGAATAAAAGAGTGAACAAACAGACTAACGGAATGACACACCAAACAACAGATAGAATAACAGACCAATAGACCTACTGACTGAACAAAGACCGAACAAAAGATCGAATAACAGACAAACAGACTGAACAAAAGATAGAATAACAGACCAATAGAACTACTGACCGAACAAACAGACAGATGGAACGACAGACTGAACCATAGACACAATAACAGAACCAAACAATACACAGAACGACAGACCAAGAGAATGACAGCCTGAAAAACATACAGAACATACAGATAGAACGACAGACAGAGCAAACAGGCTGAACCTCAGACCAAACAATATATAGAACATACTGAAGGACAGATATTTAGAATGACAGACTTAGCAAACAGACCAATGGAATGACAAACCAAACAACAGATAGAATAACAGACCAACAGAACTACAGACTGAACAAAAGAGAATAACAGACAGATCAAACTACAAACTCAACAAACATACTGAACAAAAGACAGAATAACAGGTCGATAAAACTACAGACTGAACAAACAGACCCTAACAAAAAATAAAACAGACCGATAGAACTACAGACTGAACAAATAGACCGAAGAATAGATAGAATAACAGACCGATAGAACTGCAGACTGAACTACAGACTGAACAAACAGACCGAATAATAGATGGAATAACAGACAAATCAAACTACAGACTGAACAAACAGACCAATGGAATGACAGACCAAAAAATAAATAGAATAACAGACCAATAAAACTACAGACTGAACAATAGATAGAACAGACCAAAGAACAGATCTACAGAATGACACACTGAACCAAACCGACTGAACAACAGGCTTATAAAACGACAGATTAAACACAGACCGATGGAACGACAGACCAAACAAGATAGAATAACAGACCAATTGAACTACAGACTGAACAAATAGACCGAAGAATACATAGAATAACAGACCGATAGAACTACAGACTGAACAATAGGTAGAACAGCCTAAACAACAGATAGAATAACAGATAGCTAAAACTACAGACCGAACAATAGATAGTAGGGCTGCACGATTATGACAAAAATCATAATTGTTGATAATTACCTTGAAATTGTAATTGCGATTATTAATTACGGTTAGGGCTGCACGATTAATCGCACAATATTGTGTAGCTTGTCAGTGATTTACGGCTCTATGTATTAATTGGCGCTCCAGCTGAACGCACATGATGGAGCTTTACTACTAATCAAAGCACCGGCTTCATTGACTAAGCGCGCCTCACAGTATCATGCGATTAATCGTGCAGCCCTAATTACGGTTATCACAATTTACACTGAATGATGTTTTCAATAGGTTTGAAGCAAAGCTATTTTTTTCATTGTTTGAAGCAACTGCAAGCCACATTTTTATATATAGATTCTTCTTTAAATATAAAAAAAGTTAAAAAAAAATGTAAAAATAAACAATAGAAAAAAAAAACCTTAAGATAACATGTAGGAAAAACACACATACTCTCACACACACACATAGACACACACATCTTAAGCAAGCAGAATAATGTAAGTGGATTTATTTTGGATTTTTATTTTTATTTATTTAATTTTTTTGGTAATTGTGCCTTTGAACGTTTGCATAATTTTGGCATCTGTAATTGTAAATTATAAATTCAATTAATTGTGCAGCCCTAATAGATAGAACAACAGACTAAACAAACATACAGAAAACTAGTCACTAGTGTGTGTGTGTATATGTGTATGTGTATGTGTGTGTATATATATATATATATATATATATATATATATATATATATATATATATATGTATGTATGTGTGTATGTATGTATGTAGACGGTGAAAGTGAAAGAATTTAGCAACTAAAAAACAGAATTTGAAAAAAAAAAAGTTTAAATCAAACTTTTGATTTTAATAAGATTTTACTGTGGCAATCTAGTCTTCAGAAGGGAAAAAAAAAAAAGTCCTGCTTTCACAGGATCACAAGCAATTTTTCAAATAAGGTTTACATTTACATGCAATTTAAAATAAATGTATTAAGGCAACAAAAAAAAAAAAAAGTTCAAAAGTGAATTCCGTCCACAGGTAAAGAGTGAACTAAACAAGCATGTCATTTTTGACCAATTAAAACCCACATCATGCCACTAACATATTCTACAATCCTTTGCAGTGGGATTGTTTTTTCCAATAAACACAGAAATGAGCGGTCAGGAGTTTTTACTGCCCTTGTCTTCTTTCTCCACCATGACCTCTAAAATATGGACGTCCAAGATCATATCACGAAAGCAATACCTGCGCCAGCAGCCTTCACACAAATTGATTCCGGCCGCCAGACGTCCAGTGCGCTTCCTGCACACTTCCCCGTCAGCACTGTATGCAGACACACAAATGCGATCTTTATCTTTATGAGCTTTCCTTGGGCACGTGCCATTTGGCACCTACATGTGATTAACAACCCACTGGTGTCGCTAAGTGAGTGTGCTAGCATGCTAGTCAGTAGCAGTAACTCTAAGATACGTGTTTTTTTTGGTAGATGAAATTCATTCACAAACAGCACCTTCCAGCCACAAGGTTTTAAAACTGTTGCATCCGACATTATATTATAACAAAGTGCAAAACTACTTCCTTAGCGTGATTCGTATGCACACTTCACTAACACTAATGCTATACTTTATTGGAAATTACCTATCAGTCAAAAAAAACTCAACACACACAGAAAGCACACCCACTTTCACAGACAGACTTCACTATGTAGTGCCTAGGATAAGAATTAGCATACAATACAAATTTCAATGCATGGTGTATTACAAAAGTGATTGTGTTTGTGTGCTATTTGTAGAGGATTTTTAAAGCATGTCATACATACATTTGGATAAGTATTACTTATCTTGCATGCATGCACGCAATTAGAGTAATATGAACCATCATGCATGCAGGCATTGGGAACAATATTACCCAACATAAATGCATGCATGCATTTGGACTAATATTACCTATCCTGCATGCGTCATGCATTTAGAGTAACATGAACTATCATGCATGAATGCATGCATGCATTCAGACTAGTATGAATCGTCATGCACGCATACATTTGGAACTATCATGCATGCATTTTAACTAATACGAACCATCATGCATGTAGGCATTTGGATCAATATTACTCAACATGCATGCATGTGGCTTAATATTAAAAGTCATATTAATATGAAAAGTCACATGCATGCATTTGGACTATTACTACCTATATTGCACGCATTGACGTATTTAGACTAATATTAACCATTAAGCATGTGTGCATGCATTTACACAAATATGAACAATCATGCATGCATTTGGAATCATCATTCATGCATTTAGACAAATATGAACCATCATGTACACATGCATTGGGACCAGAATTACCAATCTTACATGCCTGCACACATTTAGACCAGTATAATTTGTCATGCATGCTTGCATTCAGAATACAAACAGTCATTATGCATTCATGGGGCCCAATATTACCCATCATATATGCATGCATTTTGGCTACATTTGGCTACATTTACCTATCTTGCATGCATGCACACATTCAAACTAATATGAAAAGTCACACACGCATGCATTTGGACTAATACAAACAGTCGTGCATGCATGCATTTCTACAAATATGAACTGGAATGCATGCATGTGGACTAAAATGAACAGAAATCCATGCATTTGTAAAAGTAATTATGATAATTATAATAATTCTGTACATTTATATAGCGCTTTTCTGGGCACTCAAAGCGCTTTACATGGAAGGGGGAACCTCCTCAACCACCACCAGTAATAAGTAATAAGTAATAAGTAATAAGTAATAAGTAATAACCATGCATGCAAGCCACTTGAACTGATATATGCTGCAGAAGAAGTTTGTGACAGATCTCTTTCAGCTAACTCAGTTGTAGAAAAATGGCCAAAAAAATCTGAGGTAAAAGCTGTGCCAGATGCTTTTAATTGTTTTTGTTTTTCTAAACTACATGGTATTCAAAAACAATTTTGCATTTGTAATGTGGCATATTTCCAATTGAAAAAGGTTACTCAGAGAATGATAATGTCAGCTGAAAAAAAGTCTCTTTCTGATGTAAAATTATGAAGACAAAATATTCTTTTGAATATGGACTGATGAATTGCTCACATTGAGACCAGGTGTATGTTTTAGAAAGGTAATTAATACTGCCTGGTTTCTAGAGCAAGTGCTTGAACAGGTTGTGTGGTACAACACTGCCTTGCTGTTTTAATTAACTCAAAAGTATGCACTTTCATCACCACTGAAGTGCATACTTTCACTGTGTAGCAGAAGTATGTGTTTTGGGATGCAGCCATGTTTGGATTGCCTTGACCTGCGTCCTCACAGGGAGCCTCACACTGTTTCCTCGGACACCAGCGTTTGATTTGGAGCTGAACAACCATCCAGATCTCGTAAGACAGTGACGGGACCACACACGTCTGAGACAAGAACATCCTGTACACTTCCCTCCCTAAAACTGACACTTACTGTCACAAAACTGTGTAGAGGCGAGCGGCGTGCGCCGCGTTGACAGTTATCTTCCCCGCTACACCCACGCCGTTCCCTGCGCATCACTCCAAACGCTCGCTCACTCTCTCTCTCTCCCGCGCACTCCTCTCAGACAAATGAAAGTGGAGTAGATTTAGCGGCGTACAGCGGCTCAGGGGGTTTAATCTCCTGCCACTGCTATAATGTACCTTTCTTTTGCATCCTGCTTTACTCTCCAAATTCTGAAGAGCTGTTTCAGCATCAACAACACCTCACAGGAGCGTGTGTGAAGAGAACAGCAGCGGTTTAGTCAAAGCCCAAACGTTACAACACGACAAAGCACCATCTGTGGTTGCGTTCACAGAGAAATCACTGACATACAACCACTGAGGGAACTATAACATCTCCATACTGGATAAATACTGTACTTAGTGTTCTACAAGAAAACACGTGAAAACACAAGAAAACCTATTTAAGGGAGAATCTCAGGAAAACATGTAAGGTTTAATTTTACTCCAAAGATCAGATCAAATCAAAGCCAATCTAAATAATTAAATAAAATTTAAATAAATAAATAAATAAATAAATATTATAAAATAACTACTGTGTATAAATTCTGTATTTTTTAACAATTCCATTAAAATAAAATAAAAAAATAAATAAAACAATGAAATTAGATGTGTTTGTAAAAATGAAACAAAAATAAAGAAATGAGGTAACTTATGTATAAATTCTGTAGTTTAAACACATTTTCCATTAAAATAAAATATTAAAAATATTAAAAATAAATAAATAAAAATAACTATTGTGTATAAGTTCTACATAATGTACACAATATTTCTTTCCATTATAGCAATAAGAATGAGATTTTTTTGTGCATTACAAACAAACTTGATAAAATTAATAATGGTTAATTAACTAATGCTTAATGGATAATTAACTAAAATAGGTTTAATTTCCTTGCTGCAAAACATAATATATTGCTTTATGCATTTTAATTATATCTTGAAATACAATAAGCCAGTGATTTTATAAAAAAAAAAAAAAAAAAAAAAAAAAAAAAAAAAAGTTTCTTGAATGAAAAGGCCTAACTATGCAATAAATAAATAAACTAAATTTCATGCAATAAATATCTAACCCGGAAAAAAAAAAAAAAAGTTAAAAACATAATGAAAAACATAATGAGGTCCAGACAAGACATCCAAAATAAAACAAATATGCTAAGATCATAAATCAGCAACTCACTAATTATCAAGTCAACTTGACTAACATTCATTAGTTGCATTTACAGGGTTAAAATCCTCTTAAAGACAGTCAAACTCAGCACTGAGCATGACTTCAGGTGGTGAAACTGTTTAGCAAAGTGAAAACATCCATCCTCAACAAGTGCAGCTGCAGAACAAGTTTTTAGAGGTTTGGTCAAATCGATAACAACACTCGCATGAGCAATAGTACTAGTGATGTTGGACAAAACAAGCAGCACTAATCAAAGACATGAGCATCAGTTCTGTGAATCATAAACGCATTGAGTCAGACAGAGAAGCCTCATTACGTGTCTGAAATAACAAGAGCAAACAAACAAACAGCAGTAAGTGTGAATAAATGCATGTCGTTCAGAGCGAGAGAGAATACTGAACTTTGAAGAGTCCAACTAATGACCACAACACACACACACACACACACACACACACACACACACACACACACACACTACTCCTCCTCTGCTGTAAAAGCTCTCCTAAACATCACCATTATTCATTCTCTTTTCATTCAAAGCGCTTTACTGACAAGATTTGAATACTATAATGCCAAAGCAAAGCACCACAGTGACCAGTAATAGAAATATACACAATGCAGAAGAGAATCAAACTGAACGAAACCGAAGCGTTCATGCAGATTAGGAGCAGCACAGAAACTTCATCTCCACAGACAGATGTGAATACTGTATACTCACAGACGCACAGGATCCTGAGCGATCAGCACGCGCTCCACACCACAACACACACCACTCCAGCTACGATCTGCCAGCTACACGAGAGAAACACCAGCGCGAGTGACGGAGCAAGAGAGAGAGAGAGACAGAATGGGAGGAGAATACCATCTCACACACACACACACACACACAGGTTCATCTGACAGCAGCTCTGATCGCCACACACTACACTACACTACACTACACTACACTGGATTCACACAGCTCTTCACTAATGTCTACACATACTTACGGTAACTGTGTGTGCATGGCACGGGTTATATTAATATAGCTGAGTTATTTTTGTCATTTTATTTTTTTTTTATTATTATTTTTCATTATTTCTTCTATTTTTATTTTACTTTTTACTCTTTGATTTTTTACAACAATAAATACTGAAAGTACTCAATATGTAGTTATAAGAATAAATATTTATAAATCCTAAAGTTATAGATGTAAATCCTGAAAGAAAGAAACAAGTAATATAAATCATAGATATATAAAATAAATTTTAAAAAAATCATAAATATATAGCCATAAATACTAAAACATTAAAAAATAAATATAAATGCCAAATAGCTATAAATCCTGGAAAAAAATAAATAAATAAAATTCAGTTCCATTTTGGATGTCTTGTCTGGACCTCATTATGTTTTTATCTTTTTATTTCTGGTTTAGATATTTATTGCATGAAATTAAGTTCATTCATTCATTTCATAGTTAGGCCTTTTAGTTAAAGAAAATTAAAAATTGTTCTTTTTTTTTTTTTTTTTTTTTTTTTATTTAATAATTCATTAGTTATTTAAGGGTGAAACTCTTGAATCTCTATTTTTTTTTTTTTTTTTTTTTTTTTTTTTTAATAGAAAAATTGTTTCAATTACAGAATTTACACACAATAGTTATTTTAATCCTAAATATAGCAATTGAGTATTTATTTATTAATTAATTAATTAATTGATTGATTTATTTAGTTAGTTAATAGTTCGGCCTTTTAGTTCAAGAAAATCTTAATTAAATGTTGTTGTTTTTTTTATTTACTCATTTTTTTAATAATTCATTAGATATTTAAGGGTAAGAGTCTTGAATCTTATACTCAATAGTAGGGCTGTCAACGATTAATCGTGATTAATCACATACAAAATAAAAGTTTGCCTAATATATGTGTGTGTACTGTGTGTAATTATGTATATATAAATACACACAAATTAATGTGTATATATATGAGAAATATGTTATTAATATACACAATGATTTTATTTATATATAATATAAATTATATAAAAATTATAATAAATACATATGCTTGTAAATATTTCTTAAATATATACATGAATGTGTTTGTATTTATATATATATAACATAATAATTACATATACATAATACACATAATAATTATACACAGTACACACACATATATTAGGCAAACTTAAACTTTTATTTTGTATGCAATTAATCGCGATTAATCGTTGACAGCCCTACTCAATAGTTAATCCTAAATACAGTATAGCCATAAATCCTGAAGAAACAAAAAGCAATAAAAATTCCTAAATATATAGTCACAAATCCTAAAAGAAACAATAAATAAATAAATAAATAAATACAGTAAAATGAAATTAAAAAAAAAAAAAATCCAAATAGCGATAATTAATCCTGAGAAAAAAAAAAAAAAAAAAAAAAAAGTTATAAATATCTGAAATATATAGCCATAAATCCTAGGGAAAAAAAAGTTTAAAAACGCTATAGTCAGAAATCCTAAAAGAAAAACAATTTATAAAAAAAATAAAGTTATAAAAATCCTAAATATATAGCCTATATAAAGTCATGAAAGAAATGTGTTAAAAATATATATAGAGAGAGAGATTCCCCTCTGGTATTCAGTGAGTTACATGAGTTTGTGTTGTTGCTTTAATCGTGTCCTCCATCAAACACCTCCTTCTCTCTACAAAGCATCTAGATAAAGTAACAATTACATGAGCAATTAGCTGATGCCGTGTTAAATCGTGTAGTGTGAGTGTCACTGACGAGAGTGACAGTCACCGGCTGCTGGATTCAATCATCCATACGTCTCTCTGAACGCTCGCTGTGTTTTAATGACTTCTGACTATCAACATGAAGTCAAACCAACTGGCAGATTATTCTGGTCCACAACCGCTCACTTAGGAAAAGACCGGCTGATCGGCATGCAATGACCACGATGTCTGTTGCAGCGTGCATGCACAAAATAAAACGGATTTAATAAAACAGTTTCCACAAAAATATTGGGCTGTTTTCTATAACTGATAACCAAAAATGTTTCTTGAGCAGCAAATCAGCATATTAGAATGATTTCTGAAGGATCATGTGAACCGGAGTAATGATGCTGAAAATTCAGCTTTGATCACAGAAATAAATTACATTTTATAAGTATATTTGCACAGAAAAGAGTTACTTTAAATTGTAATAACATTTCACTATTTTTTACTGTATTTTTAATTAAATAAATGCAGACTAAAGTAAAACAAGATAAAAAGTAAATAATTGTACCAACCCTACACTTTTATACAGTAGTGTACATATATATATATATATATATATATATATATATATATATATATACACACACACACAATATCAATATGGACAAGTTAAGAAATATAAACACTTTACACATGTACATCCTGAAGGCTGTACACACTTAAATGTTTACATTTTAGAAGTTGTCTAATTGCTGCTGTATAGTACTGATATGCATCAACCTCCTGGGAATTTCTTTCACACTGAGCAGATTGAAAACCAAACACCTGCATACGCACATATACAAGCGCACGCGCACGCGCACACACGCACACGATCCCCTCCCTTGTGTAACTCATTAGCAGTCTGGCACAGTGAAATCACAGGAGCCGAATAAATGGAGGGGAAGTTGTGAACGGCTCCGACGTTCAGTGTTTACATGTGAAATCCCTCAGGAGCAACGCGACTATCTGTCATCCCGAGAGCGTTTCTGCAGGAAAACACACGCTGATCTGATCTGCCGCTCTACTGGAGACACACTAAGCACTAAATGCAGCTCCATCATGACCAGAAATCAGGAGAAAACGATTTGTGGATGAAGAATGGTACCAAAACAATAAGAAAATGACAACGCTACCGTTTTCAAAACTCAAATGAACTAGAGTGTAACGTATATAAACTCTAAAGCAATTTTCACATGACAAGCATAATGAATTAAACATGAAATTCTTAAGTAGAAGCACTGAAATACTGAAAACTCCAATAATCTTTGTTTTATTTCAGATAGAAATGATAAAACCATCATTTCAGCACTAAGACACTTTCATTTTTTTTCTTTCGCATGAAAAGTCTGGAAGCATTTAAAGAAGCATAACAGAGACAATCTCTCAAACTTTCTAGACAAACCCTCACCTTCAACTAAGAGCAGAATGAGACATGCAGACTCCCGCATTTGCCATTTTAATCTGCTGATACTCTATAGAACTCAGAGATCTGAGCTTTACCTCATTTCACCGCGGTAACTCAGCCTGAACAGCCAGAGGACGAGACTGCTCTGCTGCATTTGGAGGAGAGAAACAAACACAGCTTCCACAACTTTTCCGTGACCTTTCCAGGGGACTGGGATCACTTTAGAAAATTGTTAAATATACGATCACAAAAGAGCAATGGGTCTCATTCACTGCACTCTTAAAAATAAAGATTCCAAACAAAAGTTTTTGGTTCCCCAAAAACAGTGCAGTGAACAGTTCTTAAAACAACCATTTTTTCTTAGTGTGAAAAGCTATATAATAATAATCTAAAGTGTTTCTTTTATAGAACTTTGTCTATTTGTGTCAATAGACTTCAATTACAATACATATTTTTAAAGGCCGTTTTCCCAAAAGGAGCTTTTTCTTCTACACTGATCCATAAATCTCCACTTCAGTAACACTTACACACGCCAAACTTTACATTTTTATTCCTGTCTATATAAGGTTTTTTACAGAGGGATTTGTTCATATAGAATTTGCGGATTATATACAACATTTTATTCCCAAAAAAAGATTTAGATTTTTGTAATATAAATGTATGCAAATTAGCACATATTAAATATTGCCTTGTTTGCATATTTAACATTTTAGAAAACTTGTAATACAAAAAATGTCTGCAATTATCAATGTAAATCAATCAGCTGAGTAAATAAGGCGATAACCATTCGTTTTTTTTGTTTTTTTGTTTGTTTTGTTCACCCTGTTCACCTGCAGTGTCTCACCTTAAATGTAAATATCGGAATCAGCCCAATATGAGAAAATATGCCGATATGTCTTGCCGATAAGAGGAATAACTCACATGTGCTCAGGGTGTGTTAGTGATTAGATCACATGTGGTTCATTTTGATTGATTGATGATTAGATTCACTGTTTTGGATCACTGCATTTAATCTGAGAATGCATGTACAGAATGACGCGTGGCCTACTTCTAATAAAATGAAAGTAAAATACACAAATAACATGTTGACTGTTGTTTCTGATCAAATAAAGCAGTAACTGATGTCATAAAACCATGAGTATATTTTGATTTAAAAATCAGAAGCTATAGCTTACATGACTAAAAAAAAAAAAAAATTATAAATATATATATATATATATATGCTGATTTATTCATTAATGTGTATCATGTTATACAGTTTTTTTTAAATTATGAATTTTTGCAACTCTTCTGCTTTAGATCTACAAATGTTAAATCCTAAAATAAACTGTTAAGGTTACCACTGCATTTTTCTGAAGAAAACAAAAGCAGCGATTGATATGTAGTTTATTTATAGTTATTTTTTAAAGCTTCAGCGTATTTATAGCTTTTTTATTTTAGCGTATTTTAACTTTCAGTGTCATTATAAAATATTTTCATTCTTTATTTAATTCTAACTAATAAGTAAAAATCGTTACTGGCATAGGTTGTCGGCCAAAACGAGTTAAAAAATATCGGCATATCGGATATCTGCAAAATCCAATATCGTGCATCCCTAATATTAAGCATTTTCATGATTACCACTCACTTTCAAAACCGGTTTGCGGATAAAATAATTTAAAAGCATTTAAAGAGTTTTTAATCAGAGCCCTTGTTATTCTTTCATTTTGACATTAATTTAATCGGTTCAAAATATCGGTTATCGGTCTACTTGATCTGTAATAATTAGTATTGGCATCGGCCATGAAGAACACATATTGGTCAACCCCTACAACATACTTTTTGTGACATGAGAAAGTAGTTTCAAAGTTGCTTTCCCAACACCGAGCAGCACAAAGATGTAATGACCAAGCGAGCGAAAGCCCACTCTGAAACATCTGCTCACGGTTTAATGCGCTGCTAATCAGGACGAGAGGCCGATCAGTCCACATCAGATCCCACACTGCGGAAACGTCCATCTTTACCCTCCACACACCCATCAACTGCGGTGGCGGCGTCCTCCAGCAAATGAAATAACGAGGGGTTTCCATAGTGACGGCGGAGGAGCGGGAATCTGACTCGTGTGAAGGATGAAGCCCGTTCTCCAGGCGTCCCCGGGGAGCCCACGGCTCTACATCTTTCTCTTTCATACTCTCTCTCCTCTTCTCTATCTCTATCTTCCTCTCTGGAGCAGTGTATGGTTTAGTGCGTCAGGGGTAAGTCTGCACGTTCAAAGCGTCAACTCGAAGTCAGAAGCGTTCGGCATCATTACTGTACCGAAGAAACTGCGAGCAAAGGTTCGGCATGGCGACCGCCTCTCTGAACGGGGGTTTCTCGCCTGACCTCCTGGTCTCCTTCAATCATTCTAAACTATTTTTATTTCAACCATATATTTCTTTTGCAAAGGCAAACATACCTGAGATACCTCAATGGAACAGAGAAAAGAAAACAAGTGAAGACAGAGCGATCAGACAGTCAGACCTTGGCCGTTCACCTGGACGAGGAAGAAAAACAGTGTTGTTGGAAGGTCACTGGTCTAGATGGGCTTCATAACAGATGTTTTACTAGCTTTTGAACTAAAAGAGAAAATAAAACTTCCTCTCTGGTCCACCTAGAACATTTACTGAATCTAAACTGCAAAAGATCTCACACATCTCTCCTGCACTACACAAGACGATGTCTCCAACTGTGCTCAGGTTTGTCAAAAAGTCTATAACCAAAAGTCAAAGATCTCAGTATGAGCTCAAATATCTCTCATTAATTACTGCAGATACTGTATCTGTCAAAAGACTGAACACATTGTAGATTATACGTCAATGTTTTCCAGATTGGGTAAATAACTATACGTTTTCGGATAGTGCAACCTCTTCAGTCTCTTTCCCTTCGTCACCTTCCATCTTCCTCTCGCTTTCTGCTGTGTTTCCTGTCACAGATCGCCACAGGTGACCAGTTCATTGATCGCGACACACACACCGTACAGGAAACAGCTGTCAGACCCGCCGAGAGACAGAAAAACGGATATATAGACGCAAAGGCAGAGATATATTTAGCACGCGAGTCCTGTGACGTGCCATGAAACAGAAGAGTGATGAACAAATGAAGACTGTGAGCAGAGACGAGTTTCACCAGAGACACAACAGTCAGACATATGTTACTCCATCCATTGACCTGAACACACAGACGACGAATCATTATGAATAATTTAACACCACTAGAGCATACAACTTATATTTCAGTAGTTTCAGCATTTTCACACACTCCGTCACTGATCGGTCACGATACAACAATGGAGTCACAAATGTGCCTACGTGCTCTTCTGAAGAGCACGTAGTGATTCTTCAGAAATCACTGTTGGAAACAGTTGTGCTGCTTAATATTTTTATGGAATCTGTGATACTTTTTCAGGATTTTTTGATGAATAAACAGTTAAAAAAAAAAAAAAAAAAAAAAAACAGCATTTATTCTGAATATAATTTTTTTCTAACAGTACAAGACTTTACTATCACTTTTTATCAATTGAACAATTCTGTATTTTTCATCAAATAAACACAGCCTTGATGAGCAGAAAAGACTCCTTTAAAAAAATAAATAAATAAATAAAAAAATAAAAATCTTACTGATCCCAAACTTTTAACGTCAGTGTAGATGAGTTTGTTTCTTCTTCAGATTTGGAGAAATGTAGCATTACATCACTTGCTCATCAACTGATCCTCTGCAGTGAATGGGTGCCGTCAGAATGAGAGTCCAAAGAGTTGATAAAAACCTCACAATCCACAAGCAATTCTCACCACTCCAGACCATCACCTAATGTCTACTAAAGTAAGAAGCCGTGTGTTTTAGTCAAATTTAGTCAAAATACCAGTACATAATATGGGTTTTTCCAGTGAAAAAGGCAGCTGGTCTGAATCAAGAGAGGAATATGCACAGATCATACACTGTTTACAAGCCAAAACAGTCCAATTTTGATGGACAACAGGGGACAGACTTTTTCACTGAAGAAAACGTCATTATGGATTATTATTGCAGCTGGAAGCAATGGTTTGACGTTAAAAACATCTTAATGACAGATTTGTTTCTTACAAACAGGCACCTTTTGTCTTCACAAGATGTTATTGATGGACTGAAGTGTGGATTACTTGTGGATTATTGTGATGTTTTTATCAGCTGTTTGGACATTCTGACGGCACCCATTCACTGCAGATGGATCCATTGGTGAGCAAGTGATGCAATGCTTCATTTCTCCAAATCTGTTGGGTGAACTACTCCTTTGAAGGGTTAAATGAAGCACATACTGCAAGACAAAATTGCATGTTTTAAGTTTGCATCAAAACCCCTCAGATCACAGCAGCTCACAGTATGTGCCCATTACAACGCTCCTCTTGCATGCAACACTAGTGGGGAAAAACTGCAACTAGACACAAACACTGTGATCATTTGAACACCAACCAGTCATTAAATATGTGCAGCCAATAAAACTGCAAAGAACTGTGAAGACAAACATATTGCATGCAGTCTAATGTTAAACATCATCTAGTGGAAACACTGTATGAAAGTCATGTTAACGAATTTCTCAAATACTTGTCACATGTTGGTAATAAAAGCAGATTTTTCTAAATATCAATTAAAAAGCTCTGCTTATATGCACAGATGTTATAGTAAAATTTACAGGTCACATACTGGAGTTCATTTCCCTCTTGAAAAAACAGCATATGTTGGTTAGGTATGTTTTGAAGCATTGCAGCTGGTTTAAGCTGGTCCTTAGTCAGTCATGAGCTGGTTTAAGATGTTCCTGAGTAGGAGCTAGCTGCTTAGAACCAGCTTAGAACCAGCACATGAATACCTCAAACCAGCTTAAGACCAGCTAAAGACCAGCTTAAACCAGCTGCCATGCTTTAAAAGATACCAGCATATGCTGATTCAAGTTTGCTTATCCCTTTAAACAGTCCAGATCACTGAAGCGCAAACGTCTCAACCTCATCATCCCAGTTTGAATCTGTGTGAATTCACAGATTAAATCTCATGGGAGGTGAAACTCCAACACGTTCCTGCAGTGGGTTCATCACGTGTCGACACTTGAACGTCAAGGAGCAGCAGCTTCCGTCTGATGATTCACATAATGACCCAAACATGTGACGGACGGGACACTCCAACATTACTATTACACTCACGGCTCAGAATGAAATACTAGCACAGTCAGAACTGGAAGGGAATGTGCTTCACTGTCACGAAAATAATGGCTGTATCCTACAACGCAGTGCTCAATTTGACTTTCCATTTCAGGTGTGATGAAAGAACTATAAATATCTACCATGATTTTAACTACTAAACTGCTTTGAGTCCTTGTGCGAGCGGCTGCCAAAAGTTTTTTGAACACAAGATTGGATCACTGTTTGTTTGTCTCGGACTCTGTGACTTTTCATGGAAAGAAAGCTTAAAAGAAAAATAAATAAATCAGCAATAACAGCCATAAAAATCTAGATTTGATTAAAAAAAAAAAAAAAATTCCCTTTAGGTTAATAAAATAAAACGAAATCATTTCCTCAGGTGGTATTAAAGTTTTAAAGGTAGTGGAGTCTGGCTATTTTATGGTGAGAATGAGAAAAATAAAAACTAGAAGTTTGACATCTATTGTTGTTAAAAAATAAAAATAAATAAATAAATAAAAGAAAACGCTTCAAACATGAAAAAGCGATCAAATAAAACAAAATAAAACAAAGTGATAAAATACCCAATGTGTCCCAATTCACGTGCATGAAAAAAATATACATTCACAAAAACCAATTCACATGCACAAAATAAGAATATAAATTTATAAAATACGTTTTACAGTTGCAAAACACAATTCACAGATGTACAACTGTGTACTAACATTTTGAATGTTTAAAATTCACAAGTGTATCACAGACAGAGTGTGTGAATCGCCTTTTTTGTGTGTATTTTTTAGACATGCGTGTGTGAGACTTGTCTGTCAGCGAACTCCTCCCACGCGGGTTACTCGTACTCTTTAGCCAATCAGATCTGAACTTGTCGATCGACCAATCATAACCCGCTGTGGGCGTGCCTACCTGTATGTTACATCATCAGCGTGTTTGTGCAATTGATCGTCTCATTTAAGGTAACTAGCCTAAAGATGTATTGTTTTATCTTAAATGCCTACTTAAAATTCGTAAAATTACTTAAAATTTCATACAAAAAGTAGGTAAAATCAGTCATTTAGACACACTCGTTAACGTGATCAGCGTAAGGCCGCGGCACCTATGAAAACAGATAGTGTTGCCAAAGATGCAGCTGTCTTGTGTTAGCCACAATGTCCTGTATATTGGCAAAAGTTGAGAAAGAATTCTATTCATTGCCATGTTTTTGTTCAGCATCGCTGGGTAGCCACTGCCCAGCTCTGACCTTGCCTTTATTATCACAGCTTTATGTAATGATGAATAGACCTCACGAGAACTCAGTGTATGAATAACGGTGTGTTTGTACTTAGCATTTGTGCAACTGGATGCAGTGTTTAATACATACACACTAATCATTTTCCAGGATTTAAACACTTTGAAACAAAATCTGGACAACAGTTACAGACCTCTTTATTCACATTAATCTTCATCTCTTTTATGTACTTTACCTTTATGTGTTCATTTCTTAATGTAATCAACATTAATTTACTTCTTTCATATTATATTACTATAATTAACCATGTTTAATCTTATGTTGAGTTGTAAAGTAAAAATCTTTGAGATTACAATACACAAGATGATGTTGGTTAGCAACAATTGTATTTGCTTGGTAACAGTTGTGGAATTTATGCTGGTCAGACAAAGACAGATTATAAAAAGGAACGCAGCAAAGATATTCAGTACACTTTATTCAACTTCCGACTTGTTTTGAATGTTTTATTTCTGACATAAACCCAGAGCATTTAACAATGTATAACAAAGCTTTATGCCTTAACAAATACAAAGTCAAAGGGCACCATTCTAGAAGAAATGTAGTAATAATGCATGACTTAAAAAAAATCAGTTGAAACTGTCAAGATGGATGGGTTGCAACATGACTGTTTTGAAAGAGTTACAGTTCCAAACAAAACTTCTAGATTCACATCACCTTATAATTTGTGGTAGGTGTTGAATTAGGAGCAGCAAGGTCATGGGTGTCTCAGCAGCCACTTGTACATCATCAGCCTCACAATTCTGAAATAAATAGCATCTGCAGGCTGCAGCATAAACAAACTTAAATGAAATGTACATGGTTTTCAATGTGTGCATGTTATTACGTCGTCATCAGCTGAACGCGTGCCATCGCAAGACTTGAGACACAAGACAAGCTCTGCTCTGACACCTCTTTCCTGTCTTCAATTAAAAACAAAAGCACAAGAGACTGCTTGAAAAACATCCAAAAATTGTATTTTCATAATCTTTTATTTACATGTCCCATTTGTCAAAACCTTATTTTATGCTTTACATTGAGTTTACAATCTTAATATCTCAATGTGGTATGGTATCCACATGAATGATTCTTTATCAAATAAACACAACAATCGATAAATATTAAAACATAATACACTCTGAACTAAACAGCAGCTGCTGGCTTACACTGAGCACATTAACAAGTGTCTAAACGACCGATTTTACTTCCAAATTTTAAGCATGCAATTTAAAACAATACACTAGGCTAGTTACCTTAAATGAGACGATCAACAGCTGAATCACAACTTGAATTATGGACTCACGCTGACACGCCCACAGTGGGTTATGAATGGTCGATCGACAGGTTCAAATCTGATTGGCTAAAGAGTACAAGTGACCCGTGTGGCAGGAGTTCGCTGCCAGGAAAGTCTCAAAAATCACACATGCAAAAAAGGTGATTCACACATTCACAGCCCGTGATACACTCTTGAATTTTAAACATTCAAAATTTTTGTATACAGTTGTACATCTGTGAATTGTGTTTTGCAATTGTGAAACGTATTTTATGAATTTATATTTTTATTTTCTGCACGTGAATTGGTTTTTGTGAATGTATTTTTTTTTTCATGCACGTGAATTGGGACACGCATGTGTGCATCGTGTCTTTTGTGTGAATTATTAATGATTCTAATGTGCTTCCATAAAAACATTCCCTATTTTTACTAGCTAAATTAATCAGCTAAAAGACGTCATATGACAACAATATACTGTACTACAGTTTGGTGACAGTAGATTTAATTTTCATGAAAAATCTTAAAAATAGGCGTCTAAAAATAGGCTTCACAACACAATTTCTTATTTCAATATTTTTGGGGTGTTTTCAATTTTGAGGTGAAATTTCATGTCATGAAAATCCTGTAATATGCAACACTTGATTGCATTTATGCATTTGACTGAACAAGATGAACATCTCAAACAATATTATGCAACATTTTGGGAGGCAATCACACAATAAGTTCACAACATACTAAAAATAAGAACTGCATTATGGGACACAATTTATCATTAAAACTCAATCCATACAATAAAAATTCACATCATGCTAAAGTTGTATGGTTGCTTGCCATTCTCAACATCCCGAGCCTGGCAATCAGAAAGTTCTCACTTGGATTCATGTGGTGGATGTTTTGTAAAGTCTGCCTCTCTTTACTTGATAAATACATATATCTAAGTCCGTTCTGCAAAGATTAAAAGCACAGCATTATCTCAGACGGCCTCGCTGTGCTCTTATCTTCTCCAGAGTCCTGCAGACGGATCTTTAGCATCTGTGGACGACCTGCGCTTACTGACACATGAACACCAGAAGCTTCAGGTCCCACCTGAGCTGAAAAAACTCATTAAACTTTATCGTGGAAACGCGCTGGTTATCTTACAAATGTTCCTCTGCCTGTTCAGAGGATGAAGGAGATAAAAGTGTTTTCACATGGCCAAACAGAAAACACATTCACTTGCGCTTCAGCTTCAAGCCAGACTATAAATCGATGCTTCTGGAATAGCGGCGTTGTTTAATCTAGACAATATATTTCGGATTAAAAATAGAAGAAACAACTGCAACAAATCTTCAGATGGTTTTAAACAACTGCTGCAGTATAAAAAGAAATTGATTTCACAGCATTATAAAACCAACAGCAGGAGAGGGTTTTGTGAGCTACTGCATCTCGCACACACACAGATCTACCTCCACAGCCTTTTCTGTGCACCTCTGACCGCTACATGATAAGCTACACATGATTTCTCAAACCAGTGGTTCTCAATCTGTGGGCCTCACAATAGAGGGTTTTCACGGCGTATCATCATTCGGCCATATTGGTGCCACTGAATGTAAACAATGCCACTGAACCGAACAAAACCCGCATATTTTGCTGATTATTTCTGCTGAAAATGGTCAATTATTGCCATGTTTTGGGCTGTACTAATTGGTTGGACTGGGAAAAACATTTGGCGTACTATAAACTACCAAAGTTATAACAAATCATGGAGAAGAATGCAAAAAATTGTCTGAGGAACAAAACGCATTTGTGGCTGCCCAAAACTGAACCAGGATTTTCAAGGCAAGAATTTTGACAACATTCATGTTTGTTCTTATTTCCAGTCAGGTAGGTGAAATATCAGGCTAATATCTTAATTATTAAGCATAAGCATTCCTTTACCACCTATAAACTTTAGTTTGTCAAAATATTGCACCTTTTTTCTTCTTACTTACTTCATACTCTATGATTTAGCAGCTGCCACATGTTTTCTTTCTGTGGTTTAGACAGCATATATTAGCAGAACAATGTATTCAGTAGTACGTTAACCATGCAGTCAATGCTGTTGTTTACATCTGAGTATCACCAATATGGCCGCACATCCAGGTAACCAAATCGTGACGTAAGTGCAAACCCTCTATACATTCACATTTCAACAGCAAAATAGCTTCATTCAGATTTTTAAACATTATTTCTATATTATATATTTTATAACATTTTTAATTATTTATTAGAGTATTTTGAATGAGATTTTTTTTTATTTTTGAAAAAAATATAATAAAATAAATACATTTAAATAATAAATTAATGTATATCAAATAGGTATATTTTAGAATATTACTTTCATTAATAATTTGATTTCATTTTTATAGTCCATATTTGCAACCAAAAAAAAAAGAAAGAAAGAAATAAAGAGTAAAGCTACATTTAATATATAATTATTTTGAATTACATTTGTGACCCTGGACCGCAAAAGTCCTAAAGTCTTAAGTAGCACGGGTATATTTATAACAATAGCCAAAAATACATTGTATAGGTCAAAATTATAGATTTTTCTTTTATGCCAAAAATCATTAGGATATTAAGTAAAGATCATGTTCCATGAAGATATTTTGTAAAATTCCTACCGTAAATATATCAAAACATATAACAAAAATATTTCTCAATATTTACTTTTTTTTTCTGCACCCTCAATTTCCAGATCTTCAAATTGCTGTATAATCGACCAAATATTGTCCTAACAAACCATACATCAATGGAAAGTTTATTTATTCAGCTTTCAGATTATATACAAATCTCAATTCCAAAACAAATTACCTTTATGACTGGTTTTGCGATCTAGGGTCACATATTTAAAAATATATATAATTGTGTGTACATTAAAGTTTACAAAATAGTAGTATTAATATATAGGTCTCAGAATGAATATGTATGGCAATCTATTTATTAAACTTTAATATTATTCCTACAAAGCTGTGTCTTTTTGTTTATTCAGTTAAAACTGAAGCACAAAATGAGAACAACTAAGCCCAACACATCAAGAGCGTTAAAAAAGACAAACATCATGTTTTGACTTGATCCATTCTCAAAAAAAGGGCTGTTTGCACATCAGTAAACCAACCCACACAAAGACATGGATAAACACAAAACTCTCCTCACAAATTCCTCTTTCTCTCGTATGAAAAACAGAAAGCGCCAAACAACACAAAGCACAACAAACAGCAGCATAAAGCCGAAGCAGCAGGCTTCCTCAACAGAATAAACAACCAAACTTACCTGACCGATCACGTGACAGCAATCAAACGCCACACGAACACCTGCCACATGCCTTTATATCCTCCTGCCCTTCAAAATAAAAGCTCAAATTAACACAAAAAGGCCCTGAGGAACATTTTCCGTCTGAGAAGCAAATTAATGAGCAGCTCTATTGAACTGAAAATGAAGAGGAATCGATTCCCTTTTGAAGCCTCAGAATCGAGGCATCGATTCTTTTGGAATCGATTCCCAGCCCTACATTTCCATATTCCACATAAGCACCTTTTATTTACTAATTGCCGATTTCAGGGGGTGTACGTAAGTTACAGATTAGCCTAGTTTTGACATAAAGTGGCACTACAACAGGAAATATTTTTGTGTTGCATTGTTCAATATTGGTTACACGTTTAAATTAAACGTTGAAAGGTAACTGTGAATAAAGGAGCCTCCGACTAAGTTAACGGAATAAAAGATTAACGGAACTGCATTCATAAACTCTTGTTTTACCTGACATACTTCAATCCTTTATACATAACGTATATGAAAATGTTGACATTTACACTAGTTTACATTTTAAGAAAGTGAATGTTATGTGAATAAACTACTTTGTTAGCCGCTCTTTATCACGAACCCGATGTAAACAAAATATGTTCGCGTTGGGTGTGTCAAATAATAAAATCAATTCACATAAATGTAATTTTAGCTAGCCTATACCGGCTTTTTGTATCTGTATTCATTTATTGATCCTTGCTAATTTCAAATACAGTTTCTGAACCGTATAACTGTTACGTTTAAACATACACATTCATCATGATAAACTGTACACTGTAAAAAAAAATTACCGTGAATTTAATGTTAAACATACTGTGAAAATGCTACAGTAAAAACCTGTTAAATGGTTAACGGTAAAAGGCCGTAAAATTTACAGTGAATAACCATAAACTGACATTCCAAGAATTCCCTGTGTTACATTTGTTTTGTTTTTTTCATGTTTTTTTTTTTGTTGAAATAATCCTTTCTTCTTAGTTTTTTCTTAGCAGTTTTGTACATTAGGGTTCTATGTTACATCTAATGTTGTTAAATTAAGATTTATGCATTATTTCAGTTTCGTGTGTTACCATGACGGTGTTTAGTGTTTGTGTGAATGACACTGTGCACCTCCTATATGTTAATATTTGAAAGCTGTTTTTGATGAGCTTTGGTTTGTTATTTGACTTTCTCATCACGACCTGCTTTTGATGGTTATCAGTGTATTACAAAGGTACAAAACAGCTCTCAGTACTTCAATAAGTTAGTACATTAACATTATATCAGTTAATGAAATTACAGTATATACATGCAAATTTAAGTGAAACCCGCAAAACATAAAATGTTGCTACCGTATTTTTTACGGTAAAATTCCGGCAACCACAGCTGCCGTTTTTTTACCGTAAATTTTACGGAATATTTTTTACAGTGTATGTTTCCAGAGAAACTTGTTACCGTTAGCTACGTGAGGCAAAAGAATTGAGCGCTGGACTCCGGTTCATCCCCATAGCTGAACAGACCATAAAAACATCATTTTACTCTGAGCGCTGACGTTAACACAGACACCAGCCCCGCAGCCATGACAACCTCACCACGGTTACCGGTTCCCGCGCACTGGTGGCAGTTAACATGCCAGTTAATGTAAATGACAGGCTTTAAAAGCTAAACATTAACAGGGCGGACAAACGCTGAAAAGGTGTGTGTTTGAGAGTAGGAGGCGGATTTCGATCTGATTATCCTAATGGCTGAAAATAGCACACGTGAAGCCAGCGCTGACAGAAGAGACACGCGGGAAAAGGAAGCTGGATGATAATTACAGCTGACTGATGAATGACTGCGTGTGTGAAGAAGATCACGTCATGATGCTGTACTAGAGGATGAGGTCATCAGACAGGTCGTGCATCACTCAAAACAAAACCATCAGTTAAAGGATTAGTTCACTTCCAGAATAAAACTTTACTGATAATTTACTCACCCCCATGTCATGTTTATATCTTTCTTTCTTCAGTTGAAAAGAAATTAAGGTTTTCGAGGAAAACATGCCATATATTGCATTATTGAAAACATGTTTTCACAGCCATTTTGGCAGCACTGAACGTAAACAATGCCACTTAACTAAACAAAACTTGCATATTTTGCTGATTATTGCTGCTGAAAATGGTTATTGACATGTTTTGGGCTGTACTGATCTGTCAAGCCTGGAAAAATATTTGGAGTACAGGGTAGATTGAACTTATTTTGTCTTCAGGGAAACAAGTAAGTATCTTCTGTAGCTTTTGAAGGGCAAAACTAAATGGGGGGGGAAAAAAAAGATATTTAGACTAAATAAAGAAAAAGGTACACATCTTCATTCTGTACAAAAGTTTTCACCCCTGGCTCTTAAAGGAGAAGTCCACTTCCAGAACAACAATTCACAAATAATTTACTCACCCCCTTGTCATCCAAGATGTTCATGCCTTTCTGTCATCAGTCGTAAAGCAATTATGTTTCTTGAGGAAAACATTTTAAGAATGTTCCCCATATAGTGGACTTTATGGTGCCCTGATTTTGAACTTCCAAAATGTAGTTTAAATGCAGCTTCAAAGGGCTCTAAATGATCCCAGCCGAGGAAGAAGTGTCTACTATTGAATCATGTCGAAAGGTCACGCCGAACGTAGGTGGAACTGCAGACTCAGTGTTTACAAAGCACATGCACAAAGACTAAAGAAGTGCAAGTAAGTCAAACGCTGTTTACAAACAAAAAGCTACAACGATGTCGGACGATTCTGAAGTTGTAGGAGAAAATAAGTTTTTTTTTTTTGCCCATTCTCAACCTTTTTGAGCCCAAGTACACAGATGATGAACTTAGACGTGATTCGTAGTAGTGATGAGAAGTTCGGATCATTTTACCGACTCGGACCTTTGAGTCTCGTTCAGCAAAATCAACAAATCTTTTTGAGTCATTTCGTTCATTTTGACAAAATATAATTAAAATGTTACGTGTCACTTCCCTAACACATCTACTGCTCACACAAACGTTGATCACACTACAAACAAGACAAAACTCTAATGCTATAAGAAACAGAAAAGATTAATTCATTGTTTACCTGGGTCTTTAGTCTATGATTAGCTCACCTCAACTCATGTGACAGCCCCATAAGATGAACGAACGACTCGAAAAACCCAAAGACTCGAAACGGGTGAACTAATTCCAGTACAGAACCTAACGGGATGTTGCGCATGCGCGAGTGAACGAATCACTCCCCGAGACGACTTTCCAAGTCACATTAAAGATTCATTCAAAATGAACGAATCGTTCAAGAACGACCCATCACTAATTCGTAGCATTGTGAACACGCATCCCAGAGCCTGAGCTAGATGAGCTTTTGTGCTTACACATGTTTATTTTTTAGAAAAAAATGAGCGATCGTTCCTTCTTTCTCAGTGTGAAAATCATACAGTCATTGTTGGAAATACAAAAAATGCTGAAAAACCACAGAATCTGTGGGACCTGAAGGATTTTTTCTGAAGAACAGCAGGCAGTTTAACTGTTCAGGACAAACAAGTGACTCATGAACACAGGCAACAACACAGTATTAAGAATCAAGCGTACGTAAACTTTTGAATTGGGCCATTTTTATAAAATCAACCATTATTTTCTCTTGTGGACTATATGTAAATGTCTTTTATGTGAAATATTTTACTCAGGTCAGTACTAAATATAAAATAACATGCATTTTGAATAATCCCTCTTCTTTTGGTTAAATAATAAACATTTTGCAGATTCTGCAAGGTGTATGTAAACTTTTGACTACAATTGTAATTCTTTATTTTACAGCTTCACAAGCCCACAATGCATGTCTCAGTTTCACCTTTACACATCGTCTTATCCCATTTATATTATCTCCCCTCTCTTCTTCATTCTTTCACTGTGTGAGTCGCATCAAAGGCAGAGTGATTGGAAGGGAAGCGCGAGTGCTCGCAAACCCGTCTTAACAAGCTAATTAAATCTGTTTTTTACAACACTCCCTGCTTGTTTATTTGTGTACCGCCGGAGCAGCTGAAATTACACACACCAAAGACTCGTCTGAACTTCTGATCTAGCCTCTTCCGCGGCGCACGCTGCGCTTCTGCGTGACGGGGCGTCCTAATGAGTCCGACCCGCGGTGACGTTAGTCGCGACCTAGCACGAGAGGTTAACAGATCAGCTAAAAGTGCTGTGAAATATCTACCACACAAAGCATACTCTATTTTAATGAATCTACTAACACTTTACTGACTATTTTTATCATTTCATTTTTAACCTAAAGCTAGTCAAGGTTACTTGCGCCAACAAAGTCGTAATTTAGTTTTTCAGTTTCGCCACCAACTTCTCTTTGACCTTTACGAGTAAACATGCTGTTTTTGCTGCTGTATCTTCAAGATTTCCATATTACTTCTATGCTTTACTTCCAGATTTCCACATTAATAAACTTCCAAATAGGTCATTTTTGATGTTTCAGTAGATGTTCTGGAAAGTTACATTATGTCTACAAATGATGAGATCCTAAAAAGCCATGTTTCCCATGATACGGTACGATCCCTTTATCCGGAGCCTTTCGAGCAAACATGACTCAGAGATTTTCTGCACCATCATTTGGTTTCTCATCTTCCTCCTGACACAGCGGGTGAGTTTCATCCGGCTGAATCTATTTCCACAGAATTGGTCTGGACGAGCGGGCCGTCCTCTCTCATCCTGTAATTTTGGGGAGTTTTGAGCGGGAGCCAGTTCTGCATTATTCATGACTCCGCTCATTATGCATGCATGTATTTATTAGCACTCTGAGGTACAATTAGACCGGCTCTGATTCTCAATGTGCTTATCTATGCAAAAACTGAACCTTTTCCCAACAAAAATGACATAAATCAAACACAGAACAATATCCTGTGACCAAAAACAGCCGTCAGGAACTCATTGCTGTTGACTGTTGATATTTTGCAACGAGATAAAAAGACTCAATATTGATATCAGTATTCATGTAATTACATCTCAGTCTCAAACTCCCCATCCACTTACATGAAACCTGCTCGATTGTAAATATGTTACATTAAAGTTCTAACATACTGTACAAATAAGTGGTTCTCAACTAGGGGCCCAAAGATGACAAAATGATTTAGACAAAACAAACATTAAAACAAGCCAAAACAACTTCAAATCAAGATATTCCACTTTTTTCCACTTTAAATTACTCCCTCAGTACCTCCTTTTTCCCTTTCTTTCTGAATATATGGAAAGCCTAATTCCAATAGTATGAATAAAATAAATAAATTAATAAATAAATAAAATAACGCATTTTTAAAAAGTCATGAAAAGTCATGAAAATTAATAAAAATCTTGGGCATTTATTTTATTTTATTTTATTTTTTTTTTTTTTTTATTGTTATCCTAAGCTCTAAAATATTTTATCATTATTTTATTGTATTTTATTATTTTATTTTATTATTTTTATCCTAAGCTCTAAAATATATATTTTTTTATCCTAAGCTCTAAAATATTTTATTTATTTGTTTATTTTATTTTATTTCATTTTATTTTATTTTAGTTTGTTTTGTTTTATTTTTTTTATTCTTTTCCTAAACTGTCAAATATTTTATCACACAGAGATTAGAATAGATTTAGATGTCATGAAAAGTCATGAAAATCAATAAAACATTGGGCATTTTTTGGGCACTTTTTATTTTATTTTATTTTATTTATTTTTTATTCTTTTCCTAAATTCTAAAATATTTTTTTCACGCAGAGATTAGATTAGATTTACACATCATGAAAAGTCATGCAAAATCAATAAAACATTGGGCATTTATTTTATTATATTTTATTATTTTATTTTATTTTTCCTAAGATTGAAAATATTTTATCACAGAGATTGGATTACATTTTTATTTTATTATTTTATTTTATTTTATTTTATTATTATTCTTAGCTCAATAAAATTATTGCCTAAAGTGTTTTATTTTATTTTATTTTATTTTATTTTATTTTATTTTATTTTATTTTATTTTATGATGCAGAGATAAGATTAGATTTACACATCATGAAAAGTCATGAAAATCAATAAAACAATGGGCATTTATTTTATTTTATTTTATTTTATTATTATTTTTTTTATCCTAAACTCTAAACTATTTTATCACACAGGGATGGGCATTATTTTATTTTATTTTATTTTATTTTATTTTATTTTATTTTATTTTATTTTATTTTATTCTAAACTCTAAACTATTTTAACACACAGAGACTACATTAGATTTTTAAAATGTCATGAAAAGTCATAAAAATTAATAAATCCTTGGGCATTTATTTTATTTATTTTTATTTTATCCTACAATTTAAAATATGTGTTTTATCATGTCATTTGCAATTGAAATGACCTTTAAACACAGACGATGTTCACTGCCCATTCATTTTATTCTTTGAAAGGATAATATTGCCTAAAATACCTGGAGTTGAATTATTTAGCTCATAGGAGTTCAGCTGACTGAAGGTTAGGAGCCTACAGTCCACAGAAGACCTGTCGGATTCAGAAATAACATAAGGCAGGCGCCGAGCGTGTCTTTATAACCAGACAGGCAGGAAATTCAATGGTGACGGCGGGAGCGCGACTCTTTGGCCCCGTAAGCAGAGTCCCGTGTCAGTCGAGGGTCATCAGAATACTAACAACACTCCTGATGTCCAGAGGTCAGACTGTGAGTGACTGGAGGTTGAATATGGTGAAATCCTGCAGGCATTTTAATGCCATGTTGAGTCGACTGCCATCCAGACATCTGAATCCACTACTTGAGGTAAGAAAAGTGTGCTCAACTTCTCTTTATAACCCTAGAAAGCCTACTGTATCTTATTTGATACATTTATAAGGCCTCTAGATGATCAACATGATTAAAACCTCTTATTTATTTATGTGTTCATTTGTTTATTTGTGTTTATTTAACTGTTCCATTTTTCTATTTTATTTTATTTTATTCTAAACTCAAAAAAAAATTCATCATGCAGAGATTAGATTAGATTTTTTTAAATGTCAAGAAAAGTCATGAAAATTAATAAAACCTTGGGCTTTTTTTTTATTCTAAGATCTAAAATATTTTATGCAGAGATTGGATTAGATTAGATTAGATTTTTAAAATGTCATGCACATCATGAAAATTAATAAAAACCTTGGGCATTTTTATTTTATTTTATTACTATTTATTTTTTTTTTTTATTCTAAGATCTAAAATATTTTATGCAGAGATGATTAGACTAGATTAGACCTTTAAAATGTCACGAAAAGTCATGAAAATTAATAAAAACCTTGGGCATTTTTATGTTTTTATTTTATTTTATTTTATTTTATTTTATTTTATTCTAAGCTCCAATTTTTTTTTTTATTGTGCAGGGATTAGATTAGATTTTTAAAATGTCATGAAAAGTCATAAAAATGAATAAAACCTTGGGCATTTTTATTTTATTTTATTACTATTTTTTATTTTATTTTATTCTAAAATCTAAAATATTGTATCATGCAGAGATTAGTTTTTTATGTAAAGTCATGAAAATTAATAAAACCTTGGACATTTTTATTTTATTTTATTTATTTGTTTGTTTTATTCTTATTTTATTTTATTTTACTTTATTCTAAGCTCTAACATTTTTTTATTGTGCAGAGATTAGATTAGATTTATAAAATGTCATGAAAAGTCATAAAAATTAATAAAACCTTGGGCATTTTTATTTTATTTTATTTTATTTTATTCTAAAATCTAAAATATTTTATCACGCAGAGATTAGATTAGATTAGATTTTTAAAATGTCATGAAAAGTCATGAAAATTAATAAAAACCTTGGGCATTTTTATTTTATTTATTTTATTTTATTCTAATTTTATTTTATTTTATTTTACTTTATTTTATTCTAAGATCTAAAATATTGTATCATGCAGAGATTAGATTTTTTTATGTAAAGTCATGAAAATTAATAAAACCTTGGGCATTTTTATTTTATTTTATTTATTTAATTCTTATTTTATTTTATTTTACTTTATTCTAAGCTCTAAAATTTGTTTATCGTGCAGAGATTAGATTAGATTTATAAAATGTCATGAAAAGTCATAAAAATTAACCTTGGGCATTTTTATTTTATTTTATTTTATTTTATTTTATTTTATTTTATTTTATTTTATTTTATTTTATTTTATTCTATGCTCTAAAATATTCTATCATGCAGAGATTAGATTTTTTATGTATCTTTTATGTATCTTTTAAAGTCATGAAAATTAATAAAACCTTGGGCATGTTTATTTTATTTTATTCTTTTTTTATTTAATTTAATTAAATTTTACTATTATTATTTTATTTATTTTTTCAAAAGGTTCAATAAACTGTTCCCAGGGGGGGAAAAAGATTTTTCTGACTCTTATGTCAGTCTTTACAGGATTATTTGTTGCATATAGAGCCGTTTACTCAATTCACCTCTGGATGTGACAAGTTTACAGCCTTCTTGTTTCTAGTTTTAATATAGAAGTGATATGTCACGGCATGACTGTTAACATCCAGCGCCGGCAGCGCATGAAAGTAATTAGACACGTTAGAGATGTTATGAAGGTCCAGATCTTCTCTTTCTCTCACGCAGACAGACTCATTCGTCTTCTAACTCATAAACTTTATCACTCCAGCATCACAAGTTTCTGTACATTACCTCAGGTTGTTGCATAATGCTGTCACCTCGAGGGAAACGAACGTGTTTCTTTAGTGATTCGTTCGCAATCTGCCTGCCAATTGTCAATTAAAACTGCATATCCGTCCAGGGAGCTAAACTCATTAGCTCGCGGAGAAAAGAAAAGAAGCCAGGAACTTTCATGCCTGTGTCTAAATTAGACATGCAGATCATTAGACGAACTCGAAACAAGTTTCGAGTCTGTCGGAGAAGAAATAAAACTCAATCTGTTCAAACTCTTCCGACGACAGGCAGAAATGAGCAGCAAGAGAAACACAAACTGGATCTGTTCGGAATCTAGTCAGTTGCATATGGAGCTACATTTGAAGACAACAACTAACTTGTTTATGACTAAACAGTTGACGGTAGCCATTGACTTTTTACTTTTTAAAATGTATTTTATGTTAAGCTACAACATTTTTACAAATTTAAATTAATGTACTAAAATAACTAAAACTTCCATAAAAAGCTTTAAAAATGACAGAAACACACAACAAAATTACTAAAACTTGAACTAAATTTAAAATGAAAATGGAAAATACAAGGATAAAACATACTTTAAAAGCTTAGAAACTCAATACTAAAATAAACATTTGAAAGTGTTATTTAGATGCTATTTATTATTATTTATTTACTATTTTAGTATTATTTAGATGCGATTTATTATTATTTACTTTATTTAATTATTTAAATTAACTTTTATTTGTATATTTTGTTTTCATTTTAGTTCTAGTAAAGTGAGAGTAAAAAATAAAAGTTGTAGTCATTTTGTTGTGTGCTTTTGTCATTTTTGTTAGTTTTTGTTTTTTAAAATATTTATATATTCAGCTTTAATGTTTTAATAATGAAATAATTGGTCATAGTTAAAAAAAAAAACATCTTAGTCATTGTTAACAATTTCAAGTTAGTTGCAAAAATAAGTTTTCTCATTTTCATTAACGTTTTCTAAGTATCCATTTCCATGGATGAAAATTATTTTGGTAACACTTTATTTATTTATTTATTTTTATTTATGTTATATTTTATTTTATTTTATTTTATTTTTTATTCTTATTCTTATTTTCTTTCTTTATTTTTAAGTGCTCTAACATCTAAAACATTTTATCATGCAGAGACTAGATTAGATTTTTAAAATGTCATGAAAAGTCATGAAAATTAATAAAACCTTATTTTATTTTATTTTATTCTTATTGTATTCTTATTTTATTTTATTTTTATTCTAAGATCAAAAATATTTTATCATGCAAATATTAGATAAACTTTTTAAAATGTCATGAAAAGTCATGAAAATGAATAAAACCTTGAGCATTTTTATTTTATTTATTATTATTTTATTTATTTATTTATTTATTTAAATAAACTGTTCCCAAGGGGGAAAAAAAAGATTTTTCTGACTCTTATGTCAGGCTTTACAGGGTTATTTGTTGCAGATAGAGCTGTTTAATAATGTAATAATTGGTCATACTTAAAAAAAATAATAATAATTTAATCATTGTTAACAATTTTAATATTTTTTTATACTTTTATTTCTTCTACCTAAACTTATTTTATTTCAGTTAGTAGCAAAAATGTTCTCATTTTCATTGTTTTCTAAATATTCGTTTTTCAGCTTTATTTCCATGGATAAAAATTATTTTATTCTTATTCCATTCTCTTTTTTTTTTATTCTAAGATCTAAAATGTTTTATCATGCAGAGATCAGATTTGATTTTTAAAATGTGATGAAAAGTCATGAAAATTAATAAAACCATGGGCATTAGATTTGAGGTTCAAGCCATAGTTAATGGTTTGTTAATAGTGAGAACTGGACCTTAAAATAAAGTATGACCATTATTTTCAATCATTTCAGTTTTATTGAACAGAAACAAGACTGAGTCGTAGCATTAAAATGCATAGCACATACAAATATTTGTTAAAATAATCAATTTTTCAATCTACTGTAACTGTATTTATCTATACTTTTTAGTCAAATTAGTACAAGCTTGTATTTGCATGGTGAACTTTTTCTTTTTCTGTTACAATGCATTCTGGTATTGCAAGCTCCATTAAGCTAACCTAATACATTTGGATAAGTATGATATCTAGAAATGTGGGAATCTCGTTTGGTTATGGATCAGAGCAGGATTGGACAGATCAAACTTACAACCAAATCCAGACAGTGAATTGAACTGGAATTGAATCAGACAGGTTTCTCTCTTTCTCTCCGCTGAAATCTTCTCTGTATCACACCAGCGTGTGGATGTGAAAATGTCTCAGCGTGAGTGTGAAAGCACCATCCTTCTGCCAGGAAATACACAGTTTTTTTTTTTTTGTATTAACGAGACTCTCGGTCACAGAGAACACAAAACCTATCAACAACATTTATATATTCATATATTCAAATCAGTCTTTACAACAGAAGGTTAAAATATGCTGTTCATTAACATTTGGGGAGGCTGGAGCAATTATGCTAATTTGCAAATGACCTCTATTAATGAAAAAAATAAATGTATACCTACAGTATGAGTGTTTAAAGAGCTACAAAACCTCAACCAGCAAGAATCACAATGTGTATCCATGGCTGTCTGGGATACTTGATTCTGATTGGTCGACATACAGACAAATATTTGTGTATAATGATGTGAAAGTGCATAATTAATTGATACCCTACATACATGTGCTACTTTCATGTTTCTTGTATTCATTCTCTCTTTCTTTACACAACAGGGCTTATATTTGCATATATATATATATAAATTTATTATGTTTTTTTATTTAAAAAAATTATTAACTTTATAAAATGAAAAAAAACATTTTAATATTATAAATTGTATATCAATATATAATGTTTATTTTTTATTTTATTTAGCTATTTTTAACATTCAGCTTTATTTTTTTCAGTTGAATTATATTTATTTATTGTATTTAAATTATAGATATATTACTTTTTATAATATAATAATGCACATTTTATTTAATATTATGAACTATATAAATAAACAATATTTAGTTTAGATAAGGAATCCTGTTAAATAATCAGATCAAGAAGCCATGAGACAGACCCTGTCTTTAGTCTTGATGGTGGTTTCATCGATTCGATCACGTGACTCTACAGACCCCCATCACACTGATGATTATCCAATAGGATCAAATAGCTGCTTCAACAACAACAGCCAATCGATCCAGATGTTCGATAAACACAAGAAATGGCTTCTGGGCTGCTGGTTTAATCTACAGACAAAAACTGGATGCACACTAGATGATTTTTAGACAGTTTTGCCTTTTTGTGAAATTTATTTAAGCTTTTTTATCATTTTTTATCATGCATACTGACTTGAACAAAATTATCACTGTCTGAAATTATAAGAGATTAATTAGGAGACATTCAGAGATGTTCGTACTAGCTTGTCTATGTGATGTGCAGCATAAATAAATATATTCAGCATGCCAGACAACAGAGACCACTGATGTTGGACTATCTGCCTTGGTTTTTACTTAATTATTTCATATAATATGGCAAGCAACAATCAAGATGAAAAACAGGGGGGGGTGGCGGGCGGAAACATGCCATGTACACAAGGCTTTACAAGAAAATGATCTCACATTACAGATCAAATTACAGCAGTTTGATTTACGCAGAATGATCACATACAGTATATTAAATGTCCTGTTCTTCATTGTAGCTATAAGAGGCGTATTGATTTTTCCCGCTCGGCTCACATGAGGTAATGGCTTTTCGTGTAAATGTTTATAATGAGAGTCTAAAGCAAACATATGATGTTTTAACACCATCATTGATTTCAAGCTCTTTTATTGCTGGTCTCATGATTCTCATAGTCATTAGGAGTTGATTAGATCATAAAAAAATATGAAACCATTTTATCTTTAGGAACAACACTAATGAATCATGCTGAAAAAACGCCAGAGATCTTTAAGAAAGTAATCCACTCTCCAACTCTTGATTTTTCATGAGCTCTAAATATAATTTAACTGGAAAACAAATGAATGAATGATGCATGATGTTTAATGTGTAATCCTGCTACTGCAACTAGCCAATCAAACAGACAGTCCCGCCCCCAAACTAACATCACTGGTCGAGTCAGACATTGACATGTCAATCAAACAGATAATCCCACCCCCAAACGCACATCAGTGGTTGAGTCAGAAGCTGACATGTCAATCAGACAGATAGTCCTGCCCCCGAACTCACATCATTAGTCGAGTCAGAAGCTGACATTTCAATCGAACAGATAGTCCCGCCCCCAAACGCACATCACTGGATAAGTCAGAAGTTGACATGTCAATCAAACAGATAGTCCCACCCACAAACGCACATCACTGGTTAAGTCAGAAGTTGACATTTCAATCGAACAGATAGTCCTGTCCCCAAACTCCCATTATTGGTCGGGTCAGAAGTTGACATGTCAATCAAACAGATAGCCCCGCCCCCAAACTCACATCACTGGTTGAGACAGTAGTTGGCATGTCAGTAAAACAGATAGGCCTGAACCCAAACTCATATCTGGTCAAGTCAGAAGTTGACATGTCAATCAAATAGATAGTCTCGCCCCCAAACTCACATCACTGGTTAACTCATCATTAACTTAACTGTTGACATGTCAGTCAAACAGATACCCCGCCCCCACTCTAACTTAACTGGTCAAGCCAGAAGTTGGCATGTCAGTCAAACAGATAGTCCCGCCCCCAAACTCACATTATTAGTCTAGTCAGTAGTTGAAATGACACTCAGACAGATAGCCCCGCCCCCAAACTCACATCACTGGTCAAGTCAGTAGTTGACATGTCAATCAAACAGATAGCCCCACCCCCACACTCACATCATTAATCAAGTCAGAAGTTGCGATGTCAATCAAACAGATAGCCCTGCCCCCAAACACATCATAACTCGAGTCAGATGTTGACATGTCAATCAAACATTTAGCCCCACCCAAGTCAGAAGTCAAAATGTCAATCAGATAGCCTAGCCCCAAATGCACATCACTGGTTAAGTCAGAAGTTAACATGTCAATCAAACAGATAACCCCGCCCCCACACTTCCATCATTAATCAAGTCAGAAGTTGACATATCAATCAAACAGATAGCCCTGCCCCCAAACACATCACAACTCGAGTCAGATGTTGACATGTCAATCAAACAGATAGCCCCGCCCCCAAACTCACATTATTGATCGAGTCAAAAGTTGACGTCAATCAAACACATCAAAGTTCTGATATCGTCACAGTGTTTCACTCTACAGAGCTTCAAACTACCAAAGACAGACACACCTGAAACTATCTGAGTTGCTTTAAAGTGCTGAAATAAAACCTCAAGATCTCTCAGTCAAAGCATGTGGCCGTTTATTCACCTCGGAGCAGAATAAAGAGTTTCCCACTGCGCAGAGTGAAGATCTCACAGTCAATCAGCAGCTAATTTATCACTCGCCTTTTCGCTGTTGCTCCACGGTTGGTCAGAGAAATTACACAAGGCGTTAATTAGCCACCCCAGTTCTGTCTCTGGTGTGTAGGGAGTCAGTGGGAGTCAATGTTCATTATCAGCCGCTACACTAAAAATACACTCGCACAAAGCTGCGCGCAGCACTAAATCACGCTCCCGAAACACTCCGCTGGAAAATAAGACCCTGATTTCACTCTAAACCCTGCGGGAGATGACCGGAGGATCATTTCAGACAGAAAAATGAAGTGTTTCCCAAAGCTCTCCAGCATTTGAGTATCTGCAGCTCATCCCTGATTAGATATGACCAGTTTTACATCATTTTACATCTCACTAACAGTATAAACCACAATCTAGGTATTCACCAAACAGCTGCATATTATATAATCCAAAGAATTAAAGGATTACCTCACTCAAAAATGAACATTTCTTGAAAAATTTCTCATCCTCAGGGCATCCAAGATGTAGAAGAGTTTGTTTCTTCATCAGATTTGGAGAAATTTAGCATTACATCACTTGCTCACCAATGGATCCTCTGCAGTGAATGGGTGTCGTCAGAATGAGAGTAAAAACATCACAATAGTTCACAAGCAATCCTAACCACTAATGTCTTCTGAAGTGAAAAGCTGTGTATTTGTAAGAACAATGATGTAAGAGACAACAGATGGACTTTTTCACTGGAGGATGCATAATTATGGTTAATGGACTCGTATTTTAGCCAGAAGCAACAGTTTGACGTTAAAAATGATGAATTTGTTTCTTACAAACATTGCCTTTTACTTCTCAGGACATTAACTGATGGACTGGAGTGGTGTGGATTACTTGCGGATTATTGTAATGTTTTTATCAGCTGTTTGGATTTTCATTCTGACGGCACCCATTCACTGCAGAGGATCCATTGGTGAGCAAGTGATGAAATAAGTTTCTCCATATCTTGAATTGCCTAAGGGTGAGTACATTTCAGCAAATTTTCATTTATGGATGAACAATTCCTTAAAAATCAGATTATTCCTAACAATTTCTTCACATTATGAAATACTTGAGTAAAAATAACACCCAAAGCTGTCAAACTGATATTATTTATAAAAAAAAAAAAAAAAAAAAAAAAAAAAAAAAAACTCATAGTTAGGTCTTGACTAGTCTGGGTCTTTTTCTATGTTTTCATGGCTCCAGGCGGATCCGACGCAGATGTTGATTAGACGTCAAGATTCTGCAGCTTTCGAAAACAACACTGCCACGGCAACGCCGATAATTAATTAAATGATATTTAAAGGACATGCAGATCCTGTAAAAGCAGTGCAGATCTAAATTAAGCTGTGTTGTGACAGATGAAAAGAACCAAACCAAAGTGGAAGGTCACAAAAAAGTGTGTGTTAAATATCAATTCAAGACTTAAAAAGAGGATTTATTTGTTCAGCTATTCAAAAAATAGATTAAAGTAAGAGGCAGTCAGGTTACTTGAATTATTAATGGCCTACTTTTTTGAAGTTGTTCAATTACAGATGGCACAAATATAGAGAAAAAATACAATTTTGATAACAGTACTAGCTCTACATCAATATAAACCATGCTTAAATTTGTTATGAAATAATCAGTAGAGTATCTTAACTTTATGAAACCATAAATGTTAATGTTTTTATCAGCCGTTTGGACTCTCATTCTGACGGCACCCATTCACTGCAGAGGATCCATTGGTGAGCAATGATGTAATGCTATATTTCTCCAAATATGATGAAGAAACAAACTCATCTACATCTTAGATGTAGCGAGTGCATTTTCAGCAAATTTTCATTTTGGATGAACTATTACTTTAACCTACTAGTGCTGCTGTTGTTAACTAAAACGAAATCCATTAAATCTGTTCTTATTAACTGAAATAAAGCTGGAAAATGAAAATAAAATCTTAAAAAAAAAAAAAAAAAAACTACTGAAATATTCCCTTTCTGGTTTAAGTTGAAGTACTAAAACTCCTAAAACTGACACTAAATGAAAACTAAATTGAAATAATTATAAAAAAATACACATATGAAAAATACCGTATATATACCATAAGAAAAATAATGCAATAACACTTGGATGTGCTCTGTAGCCACACCCATTCTGAAATCTCATTGGTCGAAAATCTTGCTGTATCTTTGAGAATGAGTCTTCTTATAGTGATATGTTGATGCTAAACACAGGTGCGTTCATTCACCAAGCATGTCATTCATCTTTGCAATGACAAAATGCTTCCTTTAGCACAGATAATGTCTGTAGCTAATAGACTATTCTTGTTCTCTTTCTTCCAAACTGTTTGCACACACGATTTGATGTATTGTGGAGTAAAGCATTGTGTCGTCCTCCGCGCCTGCTGTCAACAGAGAGACGGCCTCACTGCCAGCCTCTCTCCACGCCAGTCATCACACAGGCCGGAAAAGACAGAGCTGTTGGCCAGCGGACGGCCCGACCGTGCCAACCGAACGACAGCACCAGAGAGAGACTCCACAGGCTCTGAAAACCTCTCCAAACTCCAAACTGACACGCAGAGAAGTGGAGAAGTCAACAGATTCTGCTTCTCACAGCAGAACTGAGTGAGTTTAAGCAGGCACACGCAAACAGACAACGGTACTCTGTGACACGACCTCTTAACCTTCCAGCACCATGATATCTGACTTTAATGGACTAAATAAAATTACATAATAGGTTTTGTTGTGTGTGCCTCTGTATAACTGTATTTTTTGGGTTTACTAATAGCCCATATACTCCGATTTACCTCTTTACACTTATTCATGATTTACTAATAACTAGCTGATCTTATGTTTCGCATGAATAGTGCATGAACTGACAATTAACTCACACAAACACATCCACACAGCAACCATATGTAAACTAACACCCACACACACACCTAAGCACACACTCAGCACTCAGATCCATCACGACACTTGCTGACCTTTACAGTATTGAGCAGCAGAGCTGACCTTTCACCTCCTCTCACACCTGTTCCTCCTGCTCGCTCTGAGACTCTTTAGACTCGGAGGTCACGCTGAGGTCAGGACGAGGAGAATTTTAAGTGCTGCTGTCTCACAGCTACAGAGCTCAGGTACTTCTCTGTGTCAGTGTGAGGTCAGCCTGCCAACCCATAATGCACAGGGATGAGTCATTACAGCACCTTAAGAAAGTCACTCTACTGCACTTTACCCAATCCTGATTAAACTCATTTCAGAAGATTAAAAGATAATAAATGAAATAATTCAGCCAATAGTTCAGTATATATAATGCAGAGGTTGCGCTGTACTTTAACACTGTCTGTCATTTTGACGGACAGGGTCGTAAAAATTCTGTCATAATCTACCAGTCATTATAATTTTTAGAATAAAACATTTAATTGTTTTCACTTTTAATCATGAACCTACAGGACGACAGCGCAGTGTTTAAGATCAACAAAATACGCTAGGGCTGGGTAAACAAACAAACAAAAAAGATTTCTCGATTTTAATAGATTCTCAGTTTAATGAACTAAAATTCATTCTTAAATCACAGTCGATCTTTTGGTCTATGCTGTTTTCAGTTGATGAATAAACAGTACATAGTGCGTCTTCCTTCCAAAAAAAATAGCAATAGGCTAGGCTTTGTGTTACTTTTGATATAAAACGTAGTGTCAGATTTCAAATTCTGTCCATTTCATTAGGAAATTCAAGCATAAATACTGTTTTGGCGCTCTTTAATGTGCCGTAATAGATCATTGTAGCTTCTGTGTACTTGCCTGTGCGTAAACAAACACATAGGAAAACATTTGTGACAGTTTCGTTTTTGTTCTGCATCCAGTTCTCTGCTGTTACATTGGAGCGCACTCGTCACCAACTGGACAAGTGTGGGATTGCAGCTACAATTTTACTATGGATCACCCTCAGTGTAATCAGTCAAAATGATGGACGACCTTCAGATTTTTCCGTCACTGATAAAAAAAAAATTATGTCAGTGGCGGAGAATTTTCAGTTAACGCAACCTCTGATATAATGCATAAAGCATAACGTCTTGAAAATATCTTCATTAAAGAGCTATTGATAGATACACTACCATTCATAATGCATTCAGTTAATCAAAAGTGACAGTAAAGACATTTATAATGTCACAAAAGATTTCTTCATATTAGAATGATTTCTGAAGGATCATGTGACAATGAAGACTGCAGTAATGATGCTGCAAATATATATAATCAAATTGTAATAACATTTCACAATATTACAGTTTTTACTGTGGTTTTGGTTAAATAAACAGCCTTGGTGAGCAGAAGAGACTCCAAACTTTTGAAAAGTAGTGTATGTGAGATCATTAGCAAATGATTTGATGAATTAATTGGCATATCATGTAAATTACTCAATTATACCATTTAATTGACTGTCAGTCCTAATTAAAACACTGCAGAAACAACAAAATTCATCATGCAAAAAACCTTCCTTTCATTGAAACACAGGTTTTAAGTGTCATCAGACACTCTTTAGAAGTAGTTGTCAAACACACACACACACACACATCTAAGTGTCTCAAAATGTGTCTCTCTTCAAGTATTAAGCTCGAGCGAGTGGTTTGACAGAATGAGAGCACAAATGAACGCTCGGCTTTATTACTGTAGAGATGATGACAGTGATTGTGCGAGTGTGTTGTCTCTCTCTCTCTCTCTCTCTCTCTCTCTCTCTCACACACACACACACACACACACACACATAGGCATGTGTTTCATTACGATGGCCTCTCATTGATCTCACTGGAGTAATATTTACTTTGTAACTCAGAGGCCAGTAATAAAGTGTGTGATTAACAGTCTCTCCTCCATGCTGGGAACACAGCTACGCTGTACTACACCGCCACCTCGCTCTCTTAATGAATCTTAATGGCTTCCTAATGACTTCTTAACGACTTCATCACGCTGCACGGGGCGCTACACACACACGCTGGGGGAAACACCACAGACAGGATTCACTGCTGACAACACCATCACCATCTACGACTGTGTCATCATAACAGCATGACACCATCACCATAACAACCAACACCATCTTTGACTGTGTCACCATAGCAACCTCAGACATGATCACCATAACAACACCATCCACTACGGTCACTAACAACCACAGACATGATCACTGTAACAACCAACAACATAATTCACTGCTGTGTCACCATAACAACCACAACACCATCACAGTGGTGTCACCATAACAACCACACTTCCACTGCTTTCACCATAACTACAGTGCCAATATCACTATAACAACCATCAACACTATCTACGACTGTGTTACCATAACAACCACAGACATGATCACCATAACAACCAACAACACTATCCACTGCTATGTTGCCATAACAACCACTACACCATCCACTGCAGTGTCACCATAACAACCACAACCCTTCCACTGCAACATGCAAAGACATGATCACCATAACATCCAGTAACACCATCTACACCACCAACAACTTCAGACATCATCACCATAACAACACAATCCACTACTGTTAATGTAAACACCACAGACACAATCACCATAACAACCACTACACCATCACTGCTGTGTCACCATGACAACCACAACACTTCCACTGTTTTTACCATAACTAGTGACAATATCATCATAACAATACATAATACCATCCACTGCTGCCACCATAACAAAAAGACACCATCACCACAGCATCCAACAACACCATCCACTGCTGTCACCATAACAACCAACACCTTTCAGTAATTTCATAGATGTGATCATCATAGCAACCAACCACTGCTGTATCACCATACCAAAACTGACACATCACCATAACAACCAACAACATCCACTGCTGTTAACATAACAACCATGAAATCTTCAGTAACACTACTGTATCACCATAACAACCACAGACACAATTACAATAGAAATCAACAACAACATCAACTGGTGTGTCACCATAACAACCACAGCACCATCATAGCAGTGTTACCATAACAACACTTCCACTGCTTTCACTATAACTACTTCAACATCACTATAACAACCAACAATACCATCCACTGCTGTGTCACCATAACAACCACACTATCAACATAGCAACCAATACCACCCACTACTGTCCACATAACAATCACAACCATAGCAACCAACAAAACCATCCACTGCTGTATCAACATACTAAAACTGCCACAACACCATCCACTGCTGTTACCATAACAACCATGAAACCATCAATAACACTATTGTATCACCATAACAACTACAGACACAATTACTATAGAAACCAACAACAACATCCATTGCTGTGTCACCATAACAACCACACACCATCACTGCGGTGTTACCATAACAACCACAACACTTCCACTGTTTTCACTATAACTACTTCAACAATATCACTATAACAACCAACAATGCCATCCACTGTTGTCACCATAACAGCACAAAACCATCACCACAACAGCCAACAAAGACATTCACTGCAGTGTCACATAACAACCACAACACTATCACCATAACAACCACCAATACCATCCACTACTGTCATCCACTACTGTCAACAAACACAGATGTGATCACCATAACAACCAGACACCACCACTATCACAACCATAACGACAACACTATCAGCATAACAAACAACAGCACCATCCACTGCTGTCACAATAACAACCACAACACTATCAGCATAACGACCAAAATACAAATCCACCTACTGTCACCATAACAAGCACAGATGTGATCACCATAGCAACAAACAATACTATCAACCACTATCACTTCTGTATCAATATAACAACCACAGACATGATTTCTACAGCAACCAACAAAACCATCCACTGCTGTGTACCATACCAAAACTGACACATCACCATTAACAACCAACAACACCATCCAATGCTGTCACAATAACAACCATGACAAATCACTAATACTAAATTTAAATGAACTGAAATTCAAATAAATTCATATTACTTGTTTTTAATGTAGCATTATTTGAAAGTTTTAAAGATCTTAAAAATGACAGAACAGAAGAACGATTAAACATAGAACCATAAAACCATAGAACAATAGATAGAACGATAGAACGATGTAACGATAGATAGAACGATAGATAGATAGATAGAACGACAGATAGAATGATAGATAGATAGATAGAACGATAGAATAGATAGATAGATAGAACGATAGATAGAACGATAGATAGAACGATAGAACGATAGAACGATAGAACGATAGATAGATAGAGATAGATAGATAGATAGATAGATAGATAGATAGATAGATAGATCCAGTGCAGTGCTGTTCTCATGTGTTGGTCACTGGCGTTTGGTTTTGGCAGCTCTGTGTCTCCTGATGACTGGCGCTCCGTCCAAATCCCTCCTGAGAGATCAGAGCACATCTGTTATTCATTAGAGAGGATGGCTGGAGAGATTATTTAATGAGGGGAAATTGGCTCAATCGTTCACTATCGACACTGATTGTTTTGGAGAAGCCTGTTTAGGAAAAAAAAATGCAAAATGCAATACTTTGTACTGGAAAAGAAACAGCATATATTATTTATTTAATAATGAGCCACAGCATGAAGGCATTCCATCTGGGAAAAAATAAGACAAACTCCTCTCAGAACTAGTTGAAAGGACAAAACTTGGTCCGTGGTCCACAATGTGAAATTACTTTGATGACTTCTTCACAATGTTGAATAATGTGTTCAGCTCTAAATGCAGACAGTGGAGCAGGAATCCATACGGAGTCTGACTAATCCGTCCGTCTGTGGCCCACGGAGCAGGACACCAAGGTGACCTAAAGGCTGCCATTATCCAGCGAGGAGGACAAGGGTCTGGGATCAGACTCTCTTCTGGGACCCTGTGCTCTCAGACCCCGTCTGTAAGGACACAGCAGCCAACAGTTAAAACTTCCTCTGGCTTTTAATGATGGTGAATTTTCCAGGTCACACCAAAGTCACTCTGCTGATGCGTGAAAAACATGCAGACGTGATTTCACTAGCGAATGACATCTGTTTGACAGACAAATGGCCCCCAGTGACTCAAATCGACACAACATACCAGTGAGCTCAGATAACTTACATATTCAATGCTGTGCTGGAGGTCAGACTTACAGGTGATGTATAACAAGAAGAGTTTGCATATATATTAGCACAAAAAAATAAATAAATAAAACACACACACAAAAAAGCTACATACTGTACATGTGTCAAATAAATAGGAACAAAGGAAGGCTTGGGTATTTTTCAGGAAAATAACCTGTCAAACAGAGCCACTAAATGAAGAATACACCTCCATGTTATTACATGATGGGCCTAACTAATGATTGGTTAACAAACTCATTCACCAACTGCGAATAGCACAGGAAATAAAGCCACTTTAGAACTGAAATGGAATCTGAATTGCAATTACAAAGAACAGGATCTTATGGAACTGAAGAAAAAGCATACAGGTAATGTATTCTTGAAAATTAATTGAGTTGTTGGTTGATATGGTGATTTTGGCTGTTGTTGATTGCTATGGTGATGATGTTGTGTTGTTATAGTAATAGTATCATGGTTGTTATGGTGACAGTGGATGGATGCTGTTGTTGGTTGCTATGGTGATTATGTTGTGTTTTTATAGTGAGAGTATCATGGTTGTTATGGTAGCAGCAGTAGATGGTGTTGTTGGTTGTTATGGTGACACACCAGTGATAATCTAATGGTTATGATTACACAACAGTGTATGGGGTTGTAGTTGTCATGGTGACACAGTAGTGAATGGTGTGGTTGGTTGCTGCTATGGTGATGATGTTGTGTTGTTATGGTGACACAACAGTGATAGTGTCATGGTTGTTATAGTGACAGAAGTGGGTGCTGTTGTTGGTTGCTATGGTGATGATGTTGTGTTGTTATAGTGACATAACAGTAATAGTATCATGGTTGTTATGATGACAGCAGTAGATGGATGCTGTTGTTGGTTGCTATGGTGACGATGGTTTGTTGTTATAATGATAGTATCATGGTTGTTATGGTGACAGCAGTGGATGGTGTTGTGGTTGTTTTGGTGACACAGCAGTTGATGTTGTTGTTGGTTGCTATGGTAATGATGTTGCATTGTTATGGTGACACAACAGTGATAGTCTCATGGTTGCTATGGTGACAGCAGTAAATGGTGCCGTTGTTACTATTTGTTTGTTATTTTAGTAAGGGCTTTGAGTGTCATCTCATTGTCCAAAATCCTGCCTGACATAAATGTATACGAAAGTTTACAAAACATATATTTACTCTGGTAGCCAGCAGATTCTGGGTTTCCAAACTGCATTCAAAAGTGTTTTTTCAGTAGGTCACATTCATTAAAACTCCAGATCAAACGAGGACAAAGTTTGTATTTCAAACAGGCATTCTAGACAAAACCAAGCACAGAGAATGTACTCTTTCTTTCCGATCTGATGAGAGTTTCCCATTACCCGCTCATTTATTTATTTGCTCAGAACAAAAACTGAGTGAGAGTGTGAATGGTGTTGCTAAAGATAAATAATGACAGCAGGTCAGGATGAGGCTGTTGTGCTGTGATTACTGTGATGATGTACACGTATAATCCTGCTGTTTCCTGCTCACACACAGCGTCATGCCGCTCTGAGAGCTGCATATGCCATCAGAACTGTGGATTCACAAACCTAAACACACACTGGGCTTGGTAATGCATTACTGCTAGAGACTGACTGATAAACCAAAATGTATTGATCTATCCATCAGTCTACCAATCCATCCATCCATTTACTTGTTCAACCATCCATTATTCCATATGTTTGTTATATCCATCATCCATCCATAAAAATGCCCATCCAAAGAAAAAAAAAAAATTTAACGTACACTATTCACTGGTTTATCCATAAATAGACATTACCAGATGTTTGTTTAATATATACACCATATTTTCATTCGATTTCCAGTAAAAATAGCTATATTGTGATATATCTCATCGCTCATATCACAATTGTGGTCATGCCGCCCACCTCTCCACACAAAGCCGGTGTTTTTCTTCACTGCAGGAGAACAGATGGTGTAGTGAGGGAGAGGGGGTGGTCTGCTATCTCTATCCATCACTGATGTGCGTTCAACGCCCCAAATCTCTCGCCTTTTCCACCTCACACTTTGTTCAAGCAGATGATGGAAGCGTTCAACGGTTTAGCTAATGGACGAGTGGGCGTTACTCTGTCCTTTTCCTTATTTGCCACTCGGTTTCGCCTCAGCTCTCTGAGGGAACGTTAGCGTCTCTCAACAAGTTCACGTTCACCTCACGAGCAGAACACGGTCTGTTTGGGCCTAATGCTTTATGGATGAACTGAACGTGAAACTGTTCGCAACCAATTTCACTTACCACTAAACTTCAAGATATAGTTGAGATAAACACTATAACTTTAAATCACTCTAGTTTTACAAAAACATTAGTGTTCAGGTGACTATTTCTAATGCTTTGTAAAATATACTCTAAAATGCATGTGCGACCTGTAGTGTGTTACTATTTGTTCAGCAAAAGAGGTCAGAGAACCGTATCAAACACACACACCACAAGTCACTGCAGCTGCTCCTGTGGCATTCACCACAGCTGTTTGTGTTAAACTGTCTAATGAAGTTGAGCAAGAACAGCGAAGACTCCGTTGAACACCCGAGCCTCTAAAACAAGAGGAATCACTCTGGAGGAACACCTCTCTGAACGAGTTCTTGACTGGAGTAAAGGCCTGTGATTGTTCAACAGGCTGATGAAGCACTGAGGAACATCTTCAATCTCGGTCCATTCAGCTGTGAGCTTGAGCTGATTTGATCATTGAGTAGCATTGAGTGTGTGACGCTCGTCAAGTGTGTCATGATTATCCCGGTGATTATATCTGCAGTGTGTTTAGATTGACAGAGATCTGAAACCGCTTCCCTCTCCTGATCATCAGCGACACAGGAAACACATGTATAAACACACACAGACCTTTAGTGAGGAAATCAGCACAATTATAATCAAACAGCGTCATTACTCATGATCTCATGATGCATGATCTTCTGGTTTCTATATAATTCAGGTTCCTCCATCAATGTGAATTTTTTAACGACTTCATGTTAGAGATTTCATCAATAATGTGTTGAATGTGAGGCCGTATTCGGTTCTGTAAGCAGTAAGTTTGTCTGGTGACTGACAGCGGTGATGCCTTAGTCAGTCATTTCCACATTTATCCAGTGACACACCTGTGTTTATGAGTACGGCACATTATCTCACGCTCACCTGCAGCTCTCAGTTCAGAAACGCATCAGGATTTCATAATTACATATGAATCATCTAAATATACTCCATCACATCAGAGAAGAACAACATGTGAATAACAGCTCTTACATTTGGAGATTTAAAGAGACTGATGTTCTTCAGGAATCAGGATAGATAGAATGATAGAGCGATATAGTGATAGAATGACAGAACAACAGAATCACAGATAAAATAAAAAATGATTAAACAGATAGATAGATAGATAGATAGATAGATAGAAATAGAAAATAGAATGATAGAACAATAGATAGAATGATAGAAAGGGAGACAGAACAATAGAGTGACAGAAGGATAGAACGATAGAGTAACAGAACGATTGAACGTAGAATGATAGAATGATAGATCGATAGAGCAATAGAATGATACAAAGAAAGACAGAATGATAGAACGATAGAACGACAGAACGATAGATAGATAGATAGATAGATAGATAGATAGATAGATAGATAGATAGATAGATAGATAGATAGATAGATAGATAGATAGATAGAAAATAGAATGATAGAACAATAGATAGAATGATAGAAAGGGAGACAGAACAATAGAGTGACAGAAGGATAGAACGATAAAGTGATAAAACGACAGAACGTAGAATGATAGAATGATAGATCGATATAGCAATAGAATGATACAAAGAAAGACAGAATGATAGAATGATAGAACAACAGAACGATAGATAGATAGATAGAACAGAAAGACAGAATCACAGAACAATAGACAGAATGACAGAAAGAGATAGAACAATAGAGTGACAGAAGGATAGAATGATAGTGATAGAGTGATAGAATGACAGAACGATAGAGCAAAAGAGCAATAGAACGATTGAACACAGATCGATAGAGCAATAGAATGATACAAAGAAAGACAAAACAATAAAGCGTCAGAAGGATAGATAGAACAATAGATTGAATGATAGAAAGAGAGAAAGAATTATGGATCAATAGAAGGATAGATAGAACAATAGAACGATATAGATAGAGCGACAGAACGATAGAGCAGAATGATAGACAGAACGATAAAGTGATAGAATGATACTAGATAGAACGATAGAGCCATAGATGGACAGATAGAATGATAGAGTGATAGATGGACAGATAGAACAATAGAATGATAGACAGAACGATAGACAGAATGATAGAACGATAGAACGACAGATAGATAGAGCAACAGAACAACAGAACAATAGAATATAAAACAACAGAATGATAGAATGATAGAGAGACAGAACGAAAGAACAATAGATAGAACAAAAGAACGACTGAATACAGAACGATAGATAGATAGATAGATAGACAGATAGATAGAAAGAAAATAGAATGACAGAATGACAGAACAATAGATAGAATGATAGAAAGGGAGACAGAACAATAGAGTGACAGAAGGATAGATCGATAGTGATAGAACGATTGAACGGAGAATGATAGAGCAATAGAATGCAAAAGAAAGCAAAAGGAAGACAGAATGATAGACCGATAGAGTGATAGAATGACAGAATGATATAACGACAGAACAAAAGAACGATTGAACAGACTGATAGAATGATAGATAGAACGATAGAACGATAGATAGACATACAGAACACAAACATGGTCACACAAACATGCAATATAACATTAGCTGCTAAATGTTTAATAAATCATCATATATGACACTGCTGTGGCTTCTGTCATGAATAATTGCAGAGTACTTGCTGTGCTTTATGAAATGTATAAGATGATAAAGCACAGACTTGAGATGATGGAGCATGGCAGTAAAGAGCTCTAATGAGATCACAGCCGTCACTACAGGAGCTCAACACGCAAGACCAGCAGAGCGGCATGAGCATCAAAAAACATCTCATACTAGTACATCTAGTGTGTTTGTGAACACATGCTTCGGTTATTTGAACAAACCCTATGTGATGTGAGATTATCTGCTTTTTATCGCTTGATTAGAAGCAGCACAACTACTGTGTAATCTGTTATAGACTGACATTTAGAAGTTTACTTTAAAATGCAAAGTATTAAAAATAAAGCTCTGTAAAGACTTGTATTTTTACAACATATTAGTGTGTCCCATTGAGTAATGAAAGTTCTACACACACTTGTGGTCTTCACACCCACTTGAAGACATTAGGGCTAAATACGCCATACAAGTAGACAAGTGGTCAAGCGCAAAGACTTTGGACAAGCTCAAAGTCTCAGACGTTGCATTCACACAAAAAACTCCTCCAACTCCTCTTCTCTCGCTCAGTCTCACACACACACACGTTCTCCATCTGTCTGTGAAGTGAATCTTTATTCTCAGCATCATTAAGAGTCTGCGACTGAAGTTCTAAGAACGTGTCTCATTAAAACAGACTGAGCGCCTCTGCTCTACAGTGAGTGTGAATAACCTCTGATTGTGACTGAAGACACTGAATGGGTCCATCATATAACACTCAAACAGATGTATGCAGAGGTTTGAAGTGTGTGTGAGAATGGACCATATGGATTGTAACTACCATCCCAGAAGAGAACGATCTTGTAATGCACACATCTAGTGTTCAACTTGACAGAAAACAAGACGATGATTGTTTAAATGCTAACAGGGCGATGTGAGCCTGTCTTGTAGCATGTTCGACTTTACAAAACACAAGCTGGTCTGAGCCCTGCTCCGGTGAAAAGGAAATTGGTAAAGTGTTTCTCCAGCCTGCTGTGAAATATGTGAGGGACGGACCATTAACCTTACACCTACACCTGCACACAAACACACACACACACACACACACACACACAGACCCTGAATATATATGGGTGTTTCTGCAACTATGGACACTTTTGGCCTTGTGGAGTCTTCAAAAACACTCTTTTCACACTCTCACCATTTTACTTAGGTAGAAAGTCTCTTCTGCTCATTAAGGCTACATTTATTTGATCAAGATTACAGTAAAAACAGCAAAAATTAGACATATTATTACAATTTAAAATACCTGGTTTCTATGTGAATATACTGTAAAAAGTAATTTATTTCTGTGATCAAAGCTGAATTTTCAGCATCATTACTGCAGTCTTCAGTGTCACATGATTCTTCAGAAATCATTCTAATATGCTGATTTGCTGCTAAAGAAGCATTTCTGATTATTATCAATGTTCAAAACAGTTGTGCTGCTTCATATTTTTGATGAAACTGTGATACATTTTTTTTTTCAGGACTTTTTTGATGAACATAAAGTTAAATAAAACAGCATTATGTGGAATAGATTGTTTTGTAGCATTATAAATGTCTTTAGATTACTTTGGATTTGTTTAATGTGTACTTAATTTGTTTAATGTGTTAAAAGTATTATTATTATTTTTATTTTTTTTTTAATGAATAAATAAATAAATAAATGCATAAATATCTTTCTGACCCCACACCTTTAAACTGTCTATTTATTTACTTATTTATTTGTTTATTTATTCACTTACTTAATAATGTCAAAATTTCACTGGATTTTACTTTAGTTTTACTGAATCTCATATAATGTAGACCTATTCAGAATAAAATAAATAACCTCTTTGCTAAGGCTATAATTTCACTGATAGGATTTTATGTACTTCAAATACTCCAAATTAGTATTTTCATACTTTTTATTTATTTATTTATTTATTTATTTATTTATTTATTTATTTTAAATTATGAAATTACAAAAGAAAGTGATATTTCCTTGGTTTGCATTGTATTCTTGTCTCATAATTAATCTCAAACCCTTCACTAACACTGACATATGTCTATTTGGTAAACATATAAACAAACTAAATTATTAATAACAGTAAATTAATAATAATAATAATTATAATAATAAATTAATATTAATACTACTACTACACTGTAAATAAAAGTTGTTTGTTAAGTTGTACTTAAAAAAAGAAATGTTTGTGTTGCCTCAAAATTTTAAGTTGTTTCAACACTTTTGTTGAAACAATTTTTTGAAATTGTTTTTTACAGTGTACTACTATATATATATATATATATATATATATATATATATATATATATACATATATATATATACATACATTAGTTAAATGCTGTCACTTTTACATTGCTATTAAACTGTTACTATTTTCATATCCTACGATTGAAAAACTTAGAAAAGAAATAAAAAAAGAAAAGAAAACTAAATACATAGAGCCATTTGAAAAGTTGCATGAGTTTAAGATGAAGGAATGGCTAAAAGTTTTCAGAGTTTTAATGTGACCTTCATATAACAAAAAAAAAAAAAAACTACATAAATCTGTTAGTCAAATCAAGCCCTGAGACATAAAAGTGTGTGTAGTTGAAGAAACAGGCGTTCACACATCAAACCGAAGCTTCCTCCATCAAAAGATCATCTCTCTGCTAACAGACGGATTCGGAATAAAGTTCATCCCGGCAGTATTTCACACAAATAAACACTCAAGACATCAGACAAATAAACACAGCGCCGAGACACGAGTCCCAGGAGAAACGCTCCAGACAGAGAGACGCTTCCCACAGGAGCAGAACTGTCAGCACGACAGAGGAAAACACGAGAAGAAATCACATTCTCACTCAAGTCAGGCAGAAGTTCATGAGTCATCACTTGTAAGTGAATAAGCGGCTTGATTGGGACAGATGTGCTGGCCGGTGCTGAGTTTGGGCTCAGGAGGAGGTCAGGAGACGAGCTGCACTCCCACACACCAACAACTCTATTTGTCAACGGCAGAAGGAGCTCAACCTTTAATTAAAGTGAATAAATGTTGTAGCGAGACCCGTATGAAATGTCAAACGATTAATAATTCCACAGCAAGACCTGAAAACCATGTCGAACACTCACAGCAATGACAATCACAGTGAGAAAACAGACGGGGGCGAAGTAACTCTGTAACTAGTATGGTGAAATAATGTCATTAATATTTACAATATCATTAAGTTATTAATTTCAATATAAAAGAGCTTAGAAAACAAAATGAGAAGATTCTAAATGTTATTTACATTATAAATTATAAATGTTACTTTATTTAAATTAAATATAACAAATTAGTACAATTATAGTACAAGTATAGTACAATTAGTACAATTATACTAAAAATCCCAGACTGAACATCGTCATCAGGCTAGATAATGAAGAGACACCCTCTTCTCCTCTGATGAACTGTGATTTCAGATGTCTTCCTCAAAAGTGCATGAAGGTTAAAGTGAAGTGGAAATTACTGACCTGAGCTGCATAATTCACATCAGCGCGTGACAGTAACGTCTTTACTGCCTCTATTCTGAGAACCCAGAAACAGCTCATTTCGAAGGGCACACTTTACATCCCCAGAGGCCCAGTGCTTGTTTTCTGATATCGAGTCTTCTGTCTGTTTGTCTCAAGTACTTCACGAGTCTGGAGATTGTCTCATTTCAGATCAGTTATCGGAATGCTTAATCTTGACCTTTAAAGATGAAAAATATCACGTCTCTCCTGAGCTCTTGTGGATGTGTCGTCTGCTCAACTAAACTCCACCGTCACTTTCACCCACTCTAATTGAACATTTCTGTCACTCGCTTAAAACCTGATTTCTGCTACTTTCTCTTTTTTCACTCTGAACTAAATCTTCTGGTTTCACTCCAGGGTTATTATCCACACTGTGCTTGGTGTCTTGAGAGGTTGTTAGGCAGTTATTAGGTGTTCTGAGTGGTTGCTAGGCAGTTGCTAGGTGTTTTGAGAGGTTGTTAGGCAGTTATGAGATATTCTGAGTAGTTGCTAGGCAGTTACTTAATGTTTTGGGCAGTTATTAGGTGTTCAGAGAAGTTGTTAGACAGCTTTTAGGTGTTTTGAAGGTTGTAAGGTGATTTTGCTAGACATTTCGAAAGGTTGTTAGACAGTTATTAGGTGTTTGAGTGGTTACTAGGCAGTTGTTAGGTGTTTTGAGAGGTTGTTGGGCAGGCATTGGATGTTCTAAGTGGTTGCTAGGTAGTTGCTAGGTGTTCTGAGAGGTTGTTAGACAGCTTTTAGGTGTCTAAAGGTTGCAAGGTGTTTTGAGATGTTGCTGGGCAGTTGCTAGAGATTTTGAAAGGTTGTTAGACAGTTATTATGTGTTCTAGTGGTTACTAGGCAGTTGCTAGGTGTTTTGAGAGGTTGTTAGGCAGTTATGAGATATTCTGTTTCTAGGCAGTTATTTGATGTTTTGAGAAGTTTTCACCAGTAATTAGTTGTTCTGAGAAGTTGTTGGACAGCTTTTAGGTGTTTTGAAGGTTCCAAGGTGTTTTGAGATATTGCTAGGCAGTTATTGGGTGTTTTAGTGGTTGCTAAGCAGTTGAGGTTGTTTGGCAGTTATTCTGAGTGGTTGCTAGGCAATTACTTGATGTATTGAGAAGTTTTGAGCAGTTATTAGGTGTTCAGAGAAGTTGTTGGACAGCTTTTAGGTGTTTTGAAGGTTGTAAAATGTTTTTGCTAGACATTTTGAGAGGTTGTTAGACAGTTATTGAGTGTTTGAGTGGTGAGTGGTTACTAGGCAGTTGTTAAATGTTTTGAAAGGTTGTTAGACAGCTTTTAGGTGTTTTGAAGGCTGCAAGGTGTTTTGAGATGTTGCTAGGCAGTTGCTAGACATTTGAGAGGTTGTTATAACAGTTATTAGGTGTTCCAGTGATTTCTAGGTAGTTGGTAGGTGTTTTAGAGGTTGTTAGGCAGTTATTGGGTGTTCTGAGTGGTTGCTAGGCAGTTGCTAGGTGTTCTGAGAGGTTGTTGCTAAGCAGTTGCTAGGTATTTTGTGAGGTTGCTAGCCAGTTGCTAGGTAGTTGGTAGGTGTTTTAGAGGTTGTTAGGCAGTTATTGGGTGTTCTGAGTAGTTGCTAGGCAGTTACTTGATGTTTGAGAAATTTTGGGCAGTTATTAGGTGTTCTGAGTGGTTGCTAGGCAGTTGCTAGGTGTTCTGAGAGGTTGTTAGGCAGTTATTGGATGTTCTGACTGGTTGCTAAGCAGTTGCTAGGTATTTTGTGAGGTTGCTAGCCAGTTGCTAGGTTGTAAGACAGTTATTAGGTGCTTGAGTGGTTGCTAGGCAGTTGCTACATTTTTAAGAGGTTATTAGGCAGCTACTGGGTATTCTGAGTGGTTTCTAGGTGTTTTGATAGGTTGCTAGGGCAGTTGCAAAATAACATCTAATAAATCATAACAGTGTGAATGTTTAGGCTTAACTTGGTGGAATCAATTGAAATTCATACTCATGAACTTAAACGGAGCCAAATCTATAAATTCTGAAGCTTTGCTTTAGTTTACTTTTCAGTAGTTTCCACTCTTTGAATAGTTATTTTGAACTGTGTTCTTGACCTTTCCACATCACATGGTCACAGGGTCAGAGTGACTCATCAGTATTTCTTCACGTTCATCTGAAGGAATACGTCTTTCATGCTCTGCTCATCTGTTCAATTATGTCTGTGGAAAATGATCACTATGGCTCCTGTTAATCTGAACATATTCTTTGCATCTATAGACGCGCCAGTATGGCAAGCCATTTTGACATTTAATCCATAAAACATGCTAGTTTTTTTTTTTATTATTATACTATGCTACTTATTTTTTTGCTACTATTATCTTATCCATTAGGTACCAGTACTTATTTATTGACTACTAGTGTTTATTCTTTAGGTACTAGTAACTTTTTAAAAGATACTAGTAACTATTCATTACATACTAGTACATATTAGATACAAATATTCATTACATACTAGGACTTATTAGATACAAGTACTCATTTATTAGATACTAGTACTTACCGGTACTCACTCATTAGACACTAGTACTTACTAGATACCAGTACTCATTCATTACATACTAGTACTTATTAGATACTAGTACTTACTATATACCAATACTCATTACATACTAGTACCTATTAGACACAAGTACTCATTCATTAGATACTAGTACTTACCGGTACTCACTAGACACTAACACCTAATGGATACTAGTACTTATTTACAAGTACTTATTCATTAGATATGTCACGACAGGCTCAAAGCCGTGACAAATCAATGGAGGACAAAGTCGAGTTGGTTGGGTTACAACGAAAAGTATTTATTAACATAAGTAAAAAAACACATAAAACACAAAATCAACATAAACACTATTTAGGTCGGACCATGGTGTCAAAGCATCCGAACCAAGTTTAACTAATAATGAAATCTAAATAAACAAACAAAACAAGAACCGGGAGCAGGTCACCCCACGCCAACACAGCCCCAACATTTATGGCAGGAAGAACAGGTGGAGACTGTTCACTTGAAGAGTCTCCTGGCCCCACCCACTGGCCGGCCGTAGTAGGGAGAACCGGAGACCCGTCACAGATACTAGTACTTACCAGTACTCATTTATTAGATACTAATACTCATTAGACACTAGTAGTTATTCATTAGATGCTAGTTCTTACTAGATACCAGTAGTCATTAATTACATACTAGTACTTATTATTTACAAGTACTCATTCATTAGATACCAGTACTTATTAGATACAAATACTCATTCATTAGATACTAGTACCTATTAGATACAAGTACTCATTCATTAGATACTAGTACTTACCAGTACTCACTCATTAGATACTAGTACTTACTAGATACCAGTTGTCACAAATGCGGTCTCTGTGGCTCCCCCTGTCTCACGCCAGCGGGAACCCTCGCCCGAATTCTGACTCCATTTCCCACAATCCCGTGCCTGGGGACTCTCACTTCCGGTTCCGGGTCGCCTGGGTCCATTCCCCCCTGGCGGCCATTTAAGCGTTCCTCGCCGGCCCGCGCTTCGCGAAGTTTTGCCGGCTATGTCCCCAATCCTGAGCGTACTATTATCGGACTGTTTCTCTGTTGCCAACCGGACTGCTATTATCATGTGTGAACCCTTGCTGCCTGCCCTTTTACGACCCTTGCTTACCCCACGGATTACTGTCTTTGATCGCCGCCTGCCCCGACCCCTTGCATGGACTTTGACCACTCTATCGGATTTGTCTTCACCACGCCAGTCTGCCATTGTTGACCACAGCCTGTTTACACTGTCCGATTCAATAAAGCTGTTGCATATGGATCCTCCGTCTCACGATTCTTCGACCGCCGCGTCACAGAAAACTTCGCCGCAAACGGATCCAGCGACAGTCACCCGGATCGCGTCGGAGATGTCAGCACAGGCAACGATGCTGACTCATCACCAACAGCAACTCGATCGTCTGACTGCTCTGACCGATCAGCTGGTTCAGGCCATCCAGGGCATGCGGACTTCTCCACCACCTGCCGCATCCCCCCCACCGGCACAGCTCGCCGCGGCCCAGCCAGTCACCGCCAGCCCCAAGCTCGCCTTCCCGGAGAAATTCGACGGGACCGCCGCCAAATGTAAGGGGTTTTTGTTACAGTGCACGCTCTTTGTAAACCAGCAGCCTAACCTGTACGCCTCCGATGAGAGTAAGATTGCATTCGTCTGCTCTCTCCTTACGGGGAAGGCTTTAGAGTGGGCCACTGCGGTCTGGGATTTGGGTCAGTCTACCTACCCCACGTTTGCCACGTTCCTCCGGAGCTTTAAGGAGGTATTTCAACCAACCCCAGAGAGCAGCGAGGCGGGGGAATTGATCGTTTCGCTGCGTCAGGGCCGCCGTTCGGCTGCGGATTACGCTCTGGATTTCCGCACCCTGGCGGCACAAAGCGGATGGAACGACGGGCCCTTAAAGCTCCATTACCGTAAGGGACTTAATGCTGACCTGCAGGTGGAACTGGCGTGCCGGGACGAGGGGCTGTCCCTCAACCAATATATCGATCTGTCCATTCGAATAGATAATGTGATGCGCACACGCAGACCCACTCGTCCCTTCACCGTCCCACTGCCATCTCCTCAACCAGCCACCTCAGGCCGAGCCCATGCAACTTGGAACCACCAGACTCTCTGTGGAGGAGAGGGAGCGGCGGATCCACAATCGCCTCTGCTTATACTGCGGAGAGGCTGGACACATCCGGGCTACCTGCCCGACACGACCACCGCGTCCTTCTTCCTCGGTGAGTGCACGCATTCCTTGTTTGAATAAGTGTGAAATCCCAGCGCTGCTTTGCTTTGAGGGACGATCTATCAGAACCACTGCTTTAATTGACTCTGGTGCAGCCGGGAATTTTATTGACAAGGACTTTGTGAAAGCTAATCAGTTGCCTCTTCTCCAGTTGTCTCTAGTCAGTGGTCTCCCGCCTCGACGGGAGACCACTAGGATCTGGACGCGTTGAACACACAACCACAGACCTCACCCTCCGCCTGGAACCCGGACATCAGGAAATTATACGCTTCTTCACCATCACCTCCCCTCAGTCACCTCTCATCCTGGGTTTCCCATGGCTCAATCACCACGAACCCACCATCTCCTGGGCTAGAGGCGTCATTACTCACTGGTCGTCAAACTGCCAACGATCCTGCCTGCAGTCAGCTTCCAAGACTCCGACCAACGCCATTATAACCCCTTCCAACCAGACCATCCCGGCCGAGTATCATGACCTGCTCGAGGCCTTTAGCACTGTCAGGGACACCGAACTACCACCCCATAGGCCAGGAGATTGTGCCATAGAACTCACGCCAGGTGCGGTTCCGCCTCGAGGCCGCATCTTCCCGCTCTCACAGCCAGAGTCAGAAGCTATGGAGCGTTACATCCAGGAGGAGCTCGCAAAGGGGTTCATCCGACATTCCACCTCTCCAGCTTCTGCAGGCTTCTTTTTCGTTAAGAAGAAGGATGGAGGTTTGCGACCCTGCATAGATTACCGCGCACTTAACGAGGTGACAGTCAAGTATCGGTATCCCTTACCGCTCGTTCCCCCGGCCTTGGAACAGTTACGATCAGCCCGCTACTACACCAAGCTGGACCTACGATCCGCCTACAACCTGATATGCATTCGCGAGGGGGACGAATGGAAGACTGCTTTCTCCACGACATCTGGGCACTATGAATACAGGGTGATGCCCTTCGGCCTGGCCAACAGTCCGTCATACTTCCAGGCCTTCGTCAACGAGGTCTTCCGCGACATGCTGAATCGGTGGGTGATAGTTTATATCGACGATATCCTCATCTTCTCCAACACATACGCTGACCACGTTCAACACGTCAGGGCGGTGCTCCAGCGACTCATCCAGCATAAGCTCTATGCCAAGGAGGAGAAGTGCCAGTTTCATCAGGAGCGCGTCTCTTTCCTGGGGTATATCATCAGCCCTGAGGGCGTGGCCATGGATGACACCAAGGTGAACGCTGTACGCAACTGGCCACGTCCCAAAACCCTGAAGGAGCTCCAGAGGTTCCTAGGTTTCTCAAACTTTTATCGAAGATTCATACGGCACTTCAGCACCGTAGCCGCCCCGCTAACTTCCATGGTCAAGAAGGGAGATACCCGCTTGAGCTGGTCTTCTGATGCCCTGCAGGCCTTCCACGAACTACGTCAGCGGTTCACCTCCGCACCCATCCTCCGACACCCCGACCCGCAGCGGCCCTTCATCGTCGAGGTAGACGCCTCCAGCACCGGAGTGGGGGCCGTTCTGTCGCAGCGTCAGGGACAACCCTCCAAGACCTTCCCCTGCGCCTTCTACTCCCATAAGCTCAGTCCGGCCGAAAGAAATTATGATGTGGGAAATCGGGAGCTATTAGCAATTAAGCTCGCCCTGGAGGAGTGGCGGCACTGGCTGGAGGGGGCCCGGCATCCCTTCACCATTCTGACGGATCACAAGAATCTGGAATATCTCCGTGCCGCTAAGGTCCTCAACCACCGTCAGGCCAGGTGGTCGTTGTTCTTCACCAGGTTCAACTTCATAATTAACTACCGTCCGGGTTCCCAGAACACCAAGGCCGACGCTCTGTCTCGGGTGCACGAGTCCGAACATGCCTCCCAACCACCCGAAACCATCCTTCCCTCCTCAGTAATTGTCGCTCCCATCGCCTGGGATCTCATGACTGAAATCACGGAGGCCCAAACCCAGGACCCTCCTCCAGCAGACTGCCCCGGGGACCGCACCTACGTACCTGCCGCCCTCCGCCAGAGAGTCCTCTCCGAAGTCCACTCGGTCCCCAGCTCCAGCCATCCAGGTATTGAGGCCACCCTTCACCTTCTCCGAAACCGATTCTGGTGGGCTACCCTACGTGCCGATACCATCACGTTCATTAAGCAGTGTATAACCTGTAACACCTCCAAGGCTCAGCGTCAACTCCCTGCAGGCCTGCTACAGCCCTTGCCTGTCCCCAAGCGTCCCTGGTCGCACTTAGCGGTGGATTTCGTTACAGATCTTCCTTCGTCCCAGGGGCATACCACGATCCTCTCCGTAGTAGATCGGTTCTCCAAGGGCTGCCGCTTTATTCCATTCCCCAAGCTACCTACAGCCATGGAGACGGCCGAGGCCCTGTGTAATGCCGTGTTCAGATTTTATGGTCTGCCTGAGGACATTGTCTCTGACCGGGGTCCACAGTTTACCTCTCGCCTCTGGTCCAGTTTCTTCCGGCTTCTGGGAGTCAACGTTAGCCTCACGTCGGGCTATCATCCAGAGGCCAACGGGCAGGTAGAGAGGCTAAACCAAGAACTGACCCGTTTCCTTCGCTCATACTGTCAGGACCGTCAGGGGGATTGGAGTCGCTACCTTCTCTGGGCCGAATACGCCCAGAATTCCATCCGGAAATCCTCCACCAACATGACACCCTTCCAATGCACGCTGGGCTTCCAACCGCCCCTGTTCCCCTGGTCCGGGGAGCCCTCTGATCTGCCAGCTTTGGACTCATGGTTTCAACAGAGTGAAGCCACTTGGAACCAGGCCCACGTACACCTCCAGAGAGCCGTCCGGCGCAACCAGAACCAGGCAGATCGCCGGCGCCGACCCAACCCTCCCTACGAGCCCGGCCAATGGGTCTGGCTCTCGACCCGGGACTTACGTCTTCGTCTGCCCTGCAGAAAGTTGAGCCCCAGGTACGTTGGTCCATTTCAAATAGTCCGTCAGATTACACCTGTTTCCTTTAGACTTGCTTTACCCCGTGAATACCGTATCTCACCCACTTTCCATGTGTCTCTGTTAAAGCCCGCTGGCCGCCCGAGCAGGACGGAGGACCTAGACGAGACCGCTCCACAGAGGCCCAGCCCCCTGATCATCGATGGCGAGGAGGCGTACCGAGTCAATACCATCCTGGACTCCCGACGCCGGAGCGGTCGCTTACAGTACCTGGTCGACTGGGAAGGCTATGGTCCCGAGGAGAGGTCTTGGGTGTCCGCCGAGGATATTCTGGACCCTTCGCTCACCACAGATTTCCACACAACTCACCCAGATCGGCCAGGACCCCGCGGTAGGGGAAGACCCCGGCGTTGGTTGCCTCCTCGCCCCAGGAGGCACTCGCAGGGGGGGGCTCTGTCACAAATGTGGTCTCTGTGGCTCCCCCTGTCTCACGCCAGCGGGAACCCTCGCCCGAATTCTGACTCCATTTCCCACAATCCCGTGCCTGGGGACTCTCACTTCCGGTTCCGGGTCGCCCGGGTCACTTCCCCCCTGGCGGCCATTTTAGCGTGCCTCGCCGGCCCGCGCTTCGCGAAGTTTTGCCGGCTATGTCCCCAATCCTGAGCGTACTATTATCGGACTGTTTCTCTGTTGCCAACCGGACTGCTATTATCGTGTGTGAACCCTTGCTGCCTGCCCTTTTACGACCCTTGCTTACCCCACGGATTACTGTCTTTGATCGCCGCCTGCCCCGACCCCTTGCACGGACTTTGACCACTCTTTCGGATTTGTCTTCACCACGCCAGTCTGCCATTGTTGACCACAGCCTGTTTACACTGTCCGATTCAATAAAGCTGTTGCATATGGATCCTCCGTCTCACGATTCTTCGACCGCCGCGTCACACCAGTACTCATTCATTACATACTAGTACTTATTAGATACTAGCAGTTATTCATTAGATACTAGTACTTACTATATACCAATACTCATTACATACTAGTACCTATTAGACACAAGTACTCATTCATTAGATACTAGTACTTACCGGTACTCACTCATTAGACACTAGTACTTACTAGATACCAGTACTCATTCATTACATACTAGCACTTATTAGATACTAGTAGTTATTCATTAGATACTAGTACTTACTATATACCAATACTCATTACATACTAGTACCTGTTAGACACAAATACTCATTCATTAGATACTAGTACTTACCGGTTCTCACTCATTAGACACTAGTACTTACTAGATACCAGTACTCATTCATTACATACTAGTACTTATTAGATACTAGTAGTTATTCATTAGATACTAGTACTTACTATATACCAATACTCATTACATACTAGTACCTATTAGACACAAGTACTCATTCATTAGATACTAGTACTTACCGGTACTGACTCATTAGACACTAGTAATTACTAGATACCAGTACTCATTCATTACATACTAGTACCTATTAGATACAAGTACTCATTCATTAGATACTAGTACTTGCCAGTACTCACTCATTAGATACTAGTACTTACTAGATATCAGTACTCATTCATTACATACTAGCACCTAAAAATTCATTTTTGTCATTAACTTCTGATAAGTATGTATTCCTATTGTGACTAGTCAATTTTTTTTTTTGTTTTTCATTAGTTACTAGTGCCCTTTTTTAGTACCTGTTTTTAGATACTAGCACTTAATAATTAGATATTAGTACTTATTTATTAGATAATCGTACCTATTAAGTAGAAACAAATATTTATTATCTAATTTATTTATCTAGTATAAACACTAGTATTTATACTAGTAATACTAGTATTTATGTATCTAATAAATAAGTACAAGTATCTTTAAAAAGTTGATAGTACCTTAAAAATAAGCATTATTACTTAATGAATAAGCACTAGCACCTAACAGAATAGATTATAGTAGCTAAAAAAGTACTAGTAGCATTAAACTAGATACTAGTACTAGTATGGCTTGCCATATGCCAGCATGAGGACTCCTGACAGTGTCCTTAATCTCTCCCATAATTCCTCTCTTCTCCATGGCCCAGTTCCGTGCCCTCCGCAGTCCATTAATTACCTTTATGATGTCATGAAGAGCCGTCGCTCTTAACGGAGCCGTAATGCACTTCTCTAACATGGCTAATGTTTATGCCTCATTAAAGCTCTTAATTTGCTTAACCCTCCAATCCAATGATTCATTCGCTTGACTTCTAATTGTGCTTCGGTAATTTATTACGCTCAGAACTGATGATAATAATCAATGAGAGTGTGTAGATTCGCGCTCGGGCGTGAGTTATACTCTCAAATAGCTGATTACATGCATCATGAGCTCGGCGCTGCACGGCTGGTCCGATATTACCTGTCCAATCTCGCCGCCGCCCACGTTAAAAGCCCCGTAATTACTCCGGAGCTCAGTCGAGTGGCAGCAAATGAGGCTTTTCCTCAAATCCCGGCTTGTGCCGGAGATCTGACCACTGCCGCACTATTAGCACGAGTGTCCGTTCAGATCAGACTCGTATGTGGGTGTTCTTCAATGAATTACACTTTCAGCCTTGTGGATGTTTATAAAAAAAAACCTCACTTTTCAAACTCAGTAGTTTAATTTGCCCACTAACAGAAGACTGAGGTGTGTAAGAGATTTTTCAGTAATACTTAGTGCAAGAATGCATTAAACTGATAAAAGGTGACAGTAAAGATGTTTATATATTTTAAAAGATTTAGATTTTTATAGTTAAAATGGCAATAATTAATTTTGGTTTAATGAATTTTCATAATTTAAGGGTGAACATATGGCTTTGGGACACGAATGAATCAATAAAATCTACAGGCGACTGAAATGGCATACAAGCTGAAAAAGGCCTGATAAACAGTTTTAAATCTTACAATCTGTTTCTTTTAATAAAAATAAACCCCAGGGACATAAAAGCGCACATAGTTGAAGAAACACCCATGTGGCGTCCTGGCTTAATTACTCCAGATCATGTTGGCAGAGGAATCAGTCTGAGAAACAGGTGAAAAGTTGCTTCCCACAGCAGAAGGTCCGGGTCTGCTGGTGTGCGGCTATAGGCTATCGACTGTTGTGCTAGCGGAGCGTGCGTTCACGCTGCTCTGCTTTCATTACAGATCAAGGGAAGCAGTAATTAGCCAAAGCTCCCCACCGCTTTTAAATTACCTTAAGACATCCACTTAACTTCAGCACCACATAAACCGCCTCCCGGAACCCGGCGGACTCGATGCTGCCAGCAGATGTCAGGGAGAGCTGGACAGACCCGCCGGGGGCCCCGCGAACCACGTTCGCTGTTAGCTTCATTAATGAATCACAACACACATCCAGCTGAGACTGCACCGCACACTCATCGCTCAGGGTTTACAATTAGCAGAAAACATGAGAGAAAACAGAAATGATGCATTATGAAATTTATTCACATGAGTCAAGACTTCTGGATGCCTACCTGAATGTGCATATTTTTATTTTAGGGAGGCAAAATAACCTTCCCCCCACCGAAGCTTTGAGATCTCATCATTCACATGCATATTAGAGTCCAAAATGGCATGTTGATGCATTTACTGAATTTAAACTGAATTTCAATTAATCTTGCAAAATTAAATACAACAAAATTAAAATTCAAAGAGATGCATGTGATAGAATGACAAGTATAAGGATAAATAGATATTACAGTAGATATAACAACAGATAGATACAAAGATGAATATAATGATAGATAGAGATAATGATAGAAATAATGTTAAGTGACATAATGGTAAAAATAGATATAACAATAGAGATAACAACAGATATAGTATTACGACAGATTATATAACGATATATGTAACAATAGATTGATGTAACAGATATAATGACAGATATATATATATATATATATATATATATATATATAATGATAGACATAACAATAGACACATAAATATAATGATAGATATAACAATATGTATCTGCATGTAGAGTTCTGCAGAAGTATCCTTCATGTTCACAGAAACATGCCTAATAACGCCTGCAGAGCAGAGCTAGGCCATCTCCCCCTAAATCTAATCATTAAAAAAAGAGTTTTAAAGTTCTGGATCCAATTAAACTCTAGTTCAGAAGATTCTCTTCATTTTAAAGCACTAAAAACATCTTTGTGTAATGGTGTCAGATCTGACTAACAAAGCACTCAATATCACCAAACTTGAAAAACATGGAAGAATCGAAGAAATTACGAATGAAGAGAAGGAGACATACATACAACATTGGAAAGAACAAACCAAAGACCAAAGTCGTCTCCAATGTTATCTGAAACTCAACAGAGAATACGGTCTGGCTGACTATCTGGTCTCAGCCAGGAATATAACACACAGACATTTACTAACGAAATACAGACTGAGTGACCACCAGCTGGCCATAGAAAGAGGACGACATAAAAAGACGTGGTTACCTAAAGAAGAGCGAATCTGTAATGAATGTAGATCAGGAGCAGTTGAGACGGAGGAGCACTTCCTCCTCCACTGTGACAAATACGCATTCTTAAGAGACTCACTGTACAGTCAAATACAGCAGATTATTCCTGAGTTTCAGTCACTCCATGAAAATGACAAATTAATAATATTACTTGGTGAAGGACCTACTTCCTATTTGGTAGCACATTATGCCACAAACTAAGTAGAACACATCTGTATTAGCAGAACCATTAATGTTTATATAAATATATATGTGACCCTGGACCACAAAACCAGTCATAAGTGTCAGTTTTTCAAAATTGAGCTTTATACATCATCTGAAAGCTGAATAAATAAGCTTTCCATCGATGTATGGTTTGTTAGGATAGGACAATATTTGGCTGAGATAGAACTATTTTAGTATATGGAATTTGAGGGTGCAAAAAAATCAAAATATTGAGAAAATGGTCTTTAAAGTTTTCCAAATTAAGTTCTTTGCAATGCATATTACTAATCAAAAATTAAGTTTTGATATATTTACAGTAGGAAATTTACAAAATATCTTCATGGAACATGATCTTTACTTAATTTCCTAATGATTTTTGGAATAAAAGAAAAATCTATCATTTTGACCCATACAATGTATTTTTGGCTATTGCTACAAATAAACCCCAGCGACTTAAGACTGGTTTTGTGGGCAAGGGTCACATATATGGATGTATTTTATATGTATTTTGTTTATTTATGGATGTATATTATATGTATTTTTGTTTTGCTATGTTTATTATTTCGACAATAGATTATATAATGACAGATAGATATAACGATAGGTATAAAGTGGTATAATGACAGATACTGTAGCTATAGATAGATAGATAGATAGACAGAATGATATATATAGCGACAGATAAACATAGCAATAAATGTAATGATGTAATGACAGATATAACAATAGATGTAACGATAAATATAGCTAGATGACGACAGATATAACCATAGATACATATAACGATAAATGTAATGATAGATGTAACGACAGATATAATGATAGATAGATGCAATGATAAACACAAGGATCGATATAACGACAGATAGATATAACGATAAATGTAATGACAGATGTAACAATGACTGATAAATATGAGGATAAATGTAACGATAGATGTAATGACAGATATAACGATAAAGAGATGTAACAACAAATATAAGGATAGCTAGATATAACAATAGATATAACGGCAGATAGATATAACGATAAATGTAACGATAGATGTATCAACAGATATAGCGATAGACAGAAGTAATGATAAACATAAGGACAGATAGATATACTGATAGATATAACGACAGATAAATATAGCAAAAATTGTACCGATAGATGTAATGACAGAAATAACGACACAGAGAAGTAACAACAAATATAAGGATAGCTAGATATAACAATAGATATAAAGACAGATAGATATAAGCATAAATGTAACGACAGACAGATATATAATGATAAATGTAACAATAGATGTAACAACAGATATAACGATAGACAGAAGTAATGATAAACATAAGGACAGATAGATATAACGATAGATATATCGACAGATAGACTATAGATGTAATGACAGATAAAACAATAGACGTAACCATAAAGACCGCTAGATACCGATAGATATAACTACATATACATGTAATGATAGATGTAATGACAGATATAATGATTGACAGATGTAATGATAAACATAAGGATAGATAGAGATAACAATACATATAACGACAGATACATATAACGACAAATGTAACAATAGATGTAACAACAGATATAACAGATAGATGTAACAGTAAACAAGGATAGATATAATGACAGATATAACGATAAATGCAATGATAGATGTAACGACACAATGATAGATAGATAGATAGATAGATAGATGCAACAATAAACATAAGGATAGATTGATATAACGATAAATAAACTATCTGAGTGATGCTAATTTCGAAAAAGAAACAATTATTTAATTCTGTAACAGCATACAGATTTAGACCATCAGAATTTTGCATTTCAGTCCTTTAGGACAGCATGAAACACACTGCATTAGATACAAAGAAGGAATGAACAGCTATTTATTAATTTAGCAAGCGGTTTTAATTTCCCTTTTGTTTCAAATTTGTTGTGGCCTTTGTGAAGAGATTTTTGGCCACATCCGGACTTTATTAGCATCTCTGATCTGAACTATTCACATTAGTCAAGTCCTCGACACCTGCTGATTCTTAAATACAGACATGTATTTGTGTCGCAGAGGGGGACGAGATTAGGACAAAGCTCAAAAATCCACACACGGGCAAAACCTTCCCAAACAAAGCAGCTATTCGGCACGTCCTAAAGCCTGTTTGTGCCATAATAGCAGCTTTAAATGAGCAGAGAATATCCTTTGAAAATTAAACGCCGGCAATTTGATTTCCTTTGTATTCGTTCTGTTGTACTTGATGATTATTTCATGAAACACCTCCCGCTGAGGCTTTTTATTCTCCAAAGTCGCTTCAGTGTTAGGGAGGTCAAATATTATGTGAGTAGCCATTACATTTTAAGGTTAAAAAACATGCTATTCATTCCGCAGACAGGTTGAAAGGGAATTAACGAAGGCAGTATAAAAGCACGACCTTCGCTCTCCTGAATGCCACCACTAAAAGACGGCACGAGGATCTATGAATGCCAAACATCTTATTAAAGCCAGCAGACAAAAGAAAGCACGCAGACACAGGTTACAGCTCTTTCACTGACTGTGTGAGAGACAGAAATACTTGAATACTGGGCTGCGAAAGTTCTACAGACTGACCTTGATGACGTCACAGTCACATGACTGAGGGGCTCCATTTCAGACAAACCCAAACAGACAATTCCCAAGTTAAAAAAATAAATAAATAAATGTTTGAGTCATATTTAATTTCTTAATTTATACCTATTAAAACAGGGTTCGAAATAGGTAATAACTATCTACTAAAAAGTTTGCTAAACATCAGATCCTTTTTCAGAAATGTTAATAAGCGACAGGTGTGTAAAACATTCATTTGTAATTTAATATAAGCACTGTAAATCTGACATTTTCTGCTGTATAAATAAATACACTAAAATACATCTATTTCATGCTAAGTATACTACAAATACATGTACATATTATGTACATAAATACCCTGCAATTGTACTTTTAGTATACTAAACTGGTACAAAGTCTGCTAAATTGGAATAACTAATTTTGTACTTAATGCTCTTTAATTGTGCAGATGTAGTGCTGAAGTCCAACTAAAGATATATTGAAGTATATTTGATTGTGCTAAAGTGGAACTATTGCAAGTATACTTTGGGTACACTTTAAATACTTTACATTTAAAGGCTGATATTATTTAAAGATCATACAATCCTCATCAATAGTGACATTAAAACATGTTTTGGGCTTAATATTAAGAAATGTGCATTGTGCCCAAATAGTACTCCAAATAAAGTTTAATTACAGTTTTTATATCAATAAGTCTTATGCGATGCGTCAGTAAATGTATTAACAGACTTGAATTATATTTAGTATAAAACAAATGTATTTTAAATCCATTACTTTTTTTACTAGGGTTTATTAAGCTAATCAGCAGAAAGCAGGAGTTTTTATATAACTACATACAATTAAATAATGTTTTTACAGTTTTTGCTTACTTTTACAAAATTGCAGCTTGATTGTGAAAATGAGAAATAAAAACATGTAACATAAATAGCTCAAAATAATTTTTACACCACAATTTTTTTACACCACAATTTTTTTTATCTTTTTTAGTATGCATTTTCTAAATTGTCTGGATTTTACCAATTGAAAAAATGTCATTTCTATTGCAATTTTTAATGTGTGCATCTCATCAAAAGCAAGTTTGGTAATGGTTTAGCTAGCATTTTATGTTTTCTAAATATATAAAGCCCCCCTTTTCAAAAACACTCACTTTAATTTTTGTTTTTGCCGATAAGTTTTTAGAAAACGTTATTATTGGCAAATATTCTGTTCCCAAATTACATTTACTTTAATACTGGTCACAAACTTGAACAACTAAAATAAACATCAACTGGGGCATTTTTTTTTTAATTTAATTTAGTAAAATAATGCAAAAAATTATTTATAGATATTTAGGGTATATTTAAATACTAGCTAACCCTTCATTGCACTGATGAGCTTAAGAAGTCGAAAAGTAGAAATTATGTCAGATTTCTAGTTTGGAAAATCCAGACTATAAAATACAAAAATACATAATAAAATCTATAAATCTATAAGAATAATAATAAATAATTCAATTTATAAACAAATCATTTAAATATTTGCTGTATGAAAAAAAAAATGTTTTGTTAATTGCAAACAATTAGAACAATTAGAGTTTTTTGGAAAATTAAATATTTTTATTTTAAACATTTTATGTTTTTTTTTTTTTTTTTCAGTAGTAAAAAGATGGAAATGTTACAAAAATATATATATATATCATTTTTCACACAATAAATATTTTAATGGCATATGTTTATTTACTATTTGTTTACATTATTTTAGTCAAATTAAAATAATCATATTTTTTCTGGATTTCCATATTTTAAGACTGAAAACATGGATTTTCCAAGCTGGACGTCTGACATAATTTCTACCGCATGTATTAAAGCTCACCAGAAGCAGGTGTGATTATGGTTTATTTAGCGTCCCTGTGAGCTGATGAACTTTGCCGTTCATTGAGCTTCTCTGTTTGCACCTGCTACGCTATGAAATCTGCTAATGTGATGCTATGCCGGCGGAAATGATTTATGGAGTCACTGTTGACAGCGTCCGCCGGCAGACCACGTCAATATCATCTATCTTTCTTACGTGCTGTTTGGACCTCACTTAATATTTAAGAAACTTTAACTCTTTTTCAAAGACCTTTTGCTCTATTCTTCATTTTTTTCCCCACGCAGAGATTCATAAGTGTCTCTGGTTAATGAGTCAAATCAGGACATAAATCAATCAATATGCCACTAATGAAAGCAAATGGAAAGTACCGAGACAGAGTCCCACGGAGGAAACGCACTCAGTCGTAACGCGGCGTCTAGAAAGAGACGGTTAATGACCACGACGGGACGCGCTAATGACCTGCTAGCTGCTAGTTTGTGTTGATCAGACTGATGTAGCGAATGATGTTAGCACACCTGCCACCAGTAGCTGATGGGAATCAACTCTCGCTTTGTTAGAAAATACCACAACTGAATGCCTAGTTATATTTACACATGCTTTTGCATGTCAAATAACAGATGTGGAACCACTAACAAACATCAAGCAAAAACTGGTCCAGGTAATTTTATGTAATGTTAAAGGAACACTCCACTTTTTTTGAAAATAGGCTCATTTTACAACTCCTCTAGAGTTAGTTGAGTTTTACCGTTTTCCAATTCATTCAGCCGATCTCCGGGTCTGGCGGTAGCACTTTTAGCGTAGCTTAGCATAGATCATTAAATCCGATTAGACTGTTAGCATCTCGCTCAAAAATGACCGAAGAGTTTCGATATTTTCTTCTTCTGTAGTCACATCGTGTACAAAAGTTGCGATTTTCTAGGTCGATATGGATAGGAACTATACTCTCATTACCGGCGTAATAATCAAGAAACTTAGTGCTGGTCACTTTCAGGCGCTGCGTAATATCATTGTGCCTGCTGCACCCATGGTAACCCAATAATCAAGTTCCTTGATTATCAAGTTCCTTGATTATTACGCCGGAATGAGAGTATAGTTCCTAGCCATATCAGCCTAGACACACAGAAAAACAATGTTAATCATGTTAGTCAAGCAAAAATTAATTTATAGGTAATTTAACTGTTTTAACATAAACAAGCCTCCTGTGACAATTACTAGAACAGCTAGCCAACACTGAAAACCTAGGCCTCAAAAACCACTACAAAACTGTTGTATTTATCTAGAGAAACTAAATGAATATATCATAATGCTATTGAACAGTAAAAACTCACAATGAAACTCAAACCTGATTTTATCCTACTAAATCTGATTTTTGGAAATGTCTTTCCATCTGGTCATATTTCACTTGTTACTCTAAAGTCAATCCAAAAAATGCAGTGCATTTATGATCTGCTTTTCACAATCATCTTTAAATTGGTCAAACAAATTAGGTGTTTATACCTCAAAACAAAGTACATGAAATTACATACAATGACTAAACAGAAATCAAAATGCAATTGGTCAAACAGTGCAACCATATTAATTAGTCATCCTCCATTGCATGCTGGGAAGAATGTGATTGGGACTTAACATCAAATTAAAGCTGCAAGCAGCGATGAAAGTGCCCTCGCACCCGGGCTCACCACCGAACGGTGGCTTTAGGAAAACAGCAAACGGTGGGCAATATGCTTTTAATATAGTAAATATAGGAAGAATGTGTCAAAGTCATATATATGTGCCAAGCTTCCTGCTGCCAGCTGGTGGCGCTATGCCTATAACTAAATATTGCCATGTGTTCAGACCAAGACTGTTGCCAAATATGTGAAATTTGGTGCAGATTGAACATGGTATGCTTAAGTTAGTGTAAAACATGACATATCCTGCTGCCAACAGGTGGTGCTATGATTATAACCGAATATTGGCCTTTAGGTGTCTTCAGGTCAGGACTCTTACCAAACATGTAAAGTTTGGTGGAGAAAGGACATTTCATGTTTAAGTTTGTGTTAAACAAGTAATTTCCTGTTGCCAACAGGTGGCGCTATGATTATAATGGAATATTGGCCTTCAGATGTGTTTGAGCCAGGACTCTTATTACAACAACTTCTATTCCCATGGCAAAACATCAATCTTCGTCAGGCCACCACGGACACGCCCTTTAATGAAAACTCTAGATTAGACTGACCAAATATAATGTTGATGTTATGAAATCTCTTGGAGGAGTTTCTCACAGCGTAAAACAGGTCACTTCCTGTTGCCAGCAGGTGGCGCTATGACTATAACTGAAAATGAGCATGGGCATGTTTTCAGGCCAGGGCTCTTATTAAATGTGAAGTTTGTGGCAGATCAGACATTGTATGGCTGAGTTATAACAACTTTTTTTCACAGTGAAACATCGAAATTTGACAGGGCGCCACAGACACGCCCTCCAGCGAAAACTCTAGATCTTTGCAATTTAATGTTACAAAGGGCTTTAGATTAGACTGACCAAATTTGGTGTTGATCTGAAAAAATCTCTAGGAAGAGCTTGTTAAAATACGACACCTGAAAATGGCAAATCAGCACAAAATTTTTTGGGAAAAATCAAAGTAAATTACTTCCTGTTGGGATTTGGATTTCGTACCTAGAGACTTTTTTTGTAGGTATCGGTGTGTTTTACGTGTGTGTCAATTTTCATACACGTACATGAAGCGTACCTCGAGGCGCACTTCGTTGAAAGTGTATAGGTGGCGCTATTGAGCCATTTTGTCACACCCACTTCTGAAACCCATATCAGGTGTAAATTTTCGCCAGTTCTGATGCATGTGCAAAGTTTTCGAGCATGTTTAGGCCCTCAAAAATGCAACTGATTTTGGAATGGAATAATAATAATAAACAGAGCAATTCCAATAGGGTCCCCTCTCACCTCAGTGCTCGGGCCCTAAATATTATGATTTAAGCCTACTGTTTATTATCAAGCATTATTCACTTGATCTAGGGTTTGATTTTTACAGCATAACTACTAAATGCAGAAAATCAGTCCTAAATGCTTTATTTGACAAACAAATGTGAATTGTCTGGCGTTTGAACGCAACTCCCAAACACTGACCTGCTGGACTTTGGTAATGGAGGCGTAGAGGTGTTTATAATCAAAAATCATAAACAAGCGAGGCATGTGCGGCCACTGTGAAGAGCCATCACAAAGGTTAACGATAAACAAGTAAACAAACAAACCGATAAATAATGAATCCCTCACTCACATTCAGCTCCTCAGTTCATTAGTCACCTGAAAGGTCCCATCCAGCAGCGAGGGATTGTGGGAACTCTGAGAACTCCACTGGCAAAGGGTCTTGAGGGAAACTCACTTCAGGGCCAACAATAAGTAATTAGCAGCAATTAGCGTCTGTGATTAACAGCCTCAGGTGAGGGGGAAAAAAAGAACAAGGGTGGAAAAGAGAGAGAGAGACTGTAGGTGGTAAACCTCTTTAACCCTCAGAGAGTGTGCTGCATACTAAACTTCGTATGCGCGGTTATAAAAATCGTGCAGTCCATGTACATCCTGACAGCTCTGCGTACATGTGAGGAGTAAATGGGATTGCAACAAAAGAATGAGAGAAATCACAGAAGTCTGAATATCTTTACAGGCCTGTTAGTCACCTGAAGACACGCACGCCTTTGTGCTGATCTGATATACTGGATTTTCACACAATCATTCAATTAGATGCAAACAGAGGTGATGTAAAGCGTATTGCTTCTTTCAGCACTGTGTCAGAGCTCTACAGTATAATCAAAATATGACAGATCTCCAGGAAACTATTCAGTTAAAAAACAGATTATCTGTAGTATTTGCAAAAGCACTTCCTAAAACCTCAGGTTTGGAATAATTACAATGTTTTTGAAGTTTCTTCTACTCAGCAAGGCTACATTTATTGATAAAAATAAATAAATAAATAAATAAATAAATAAATGAATGAATATATATATATATTAACTGTTATAATAAATATAACTGTTGTCTATGTGAATATATTGTAAGATGTAATTTATTCCTGTTATGTAAAGCTGAATTTTCAGAATTTACTTCAGTCTTCAGTGTCACATGATCTTCAGCAAGTAGGCCTACATATTCTTCCCCCTACAGGAGTGACTGGTTTTGTGATCTGGTGAGTGTCTGTGCCGCTGAGACTCTGATAGTGTCGTCAGGGCGGCCGAGGCCCTCAGAGAGCACAAAGAGAGGATTATGGGTAAAAGATAAGACTATCAGCAGCCATTAACCATCACCTCCTCTCTCTTCAGCCACACACACACACAAACACACCCCTCTTATCCACTGCCACCAACACAGAATCTAAACAATCATTGAATTATTAATTGCACACACATTTTAGGTGCTGAAGTAGATTTATCTACAACACGGCTGTAATCAACATAATTTGTGTTATGATTTAGTTAAGCCAACTTCATATTGAAAACGTGTTTGCAGGCTTCTACCAGTAATAGTTGCACTTTAGTTAGGAAACTAAATCTTATTATTAACTATGACTTACTATGCATAACTATAACTTTTGCATCCTAATTTGCTATTTAGTAATAGTATGTACACCGTAAAAACAATTGTTCCCTTCACAAACAAACGTAATTCACTGCATCTTCAGCGATTCAGATGTCGGGAGTAAATGGCGACCACTATGTTCATTATTACATCCAGCAACACAACACCTCAATCGCTCAATCGGAGATATTCTTGTCTAACTCACATCCCTGCTCCGGCATTGAAACAATGGAGGTCGGACTGTTACAGCTGATCTGAGGTGAGACGCTCATGTCAATCAACTACCGCGGGAGCGGCTTCTGTGGGTGTGACACCACACCGACAAGCACCGAGAATGGCTCGATTTGAAAAAGGGGATATTATTTTTACAGATTAATTTAAAACCACTGCATGGATTTGTATCATTATAGGGTAGATTTGTACATACACTGCCAACACACATTAATGTTCAAACAACATGAAAAAGTGAACTTAGCGTCCGATGACCCCTTTAAAATAATGTTAACCTGCTGACTTAAAATTTTTAGTTCAGTCAACTTGACATTTTAAGTTACTTAATAATCATTTAAGGGAAAACTGGAATATTTTAGTGGACTAAACTAAAAATTTTAAGTCAGGGGGGTAACAACTTATTTTATGTTGAAACAACTATTTATTTTTACAGTGTACTTTATAAGTACAATTAAGCAGCCAATATTTTAGTGTTATACATGCTAATAGTTAACAGTGAGAACTGGTCCATAAAATAAAGTGTTAAATTTTTTATTTAACTTTTAAATTGTACAATTTTCATCACATTTATTTTATTTTATTTTATTTTATTTTATTTTAATGCCCAAACTTTTATGGCCAAATACATGTTAAGTATATGCTAAATACAAGTTGTAAACAACGCTCAATAAAATATGAAAATGAAATGAAATTTATTTTTAACATTCATATACTAAATTATATTCCAAAATGTATTCCATACGTCAAAAAGTCTATTTTTTTTCTTGTCAAAATATATTTTAAATATGTTAAATATATGTACCAAATATATATTCAAAAAAGGTATTTGAGGGTAATTTTTTTCTGCAGATACGACATATGTGAGTGTATTTTCTTGAATTTAAGTATCAACGGCAAATATATATATATATTTTTTTCAAACATATTTGGTAACACTTTACAATAAGGTTTATTAATTAGCGTTAGCAACTGTTTATTAATTTTTATTAATAACATTAAAGATTGATAAATAGTGTAATAAATGTATTGTTCATTGTTCAGCCATACAAGTTAATATATCAACTAATGTTAACAAATAACACCTTATTGTAAAGTCTTACCATATATAGTAGTCAACATTTTAAGTGGATCAAAAAGTTCATTAAAGTTGTCCTAAGACAAGAACAGGTATTGATTTGGTTTTAGGACATTTTTGATTGAAGGTTTTGATCCATAAATAAATATAAATAAATAAATAAATAAATAAATAAATAAATAAATAAATAAATAATAAGTAAGTAAGTAAGTAAGTAAATATATTTTGAAACATATTTTAGCTAATAGGGTTTATGTCTATTTCTTGTTTGTTTAGAAATATATATTTTAAAATCCCAATATGGGATGCACTTTATTAGAGAAAGTATATACTCTTTTGAGCATGAAGTAAGACTTGTAGCGCATTAGTAATGAGACATTCAGTCTATTCATGTAGATATATTTACTGATACCTTCCTTTTTTTTTTTTTTTTATCGATTTTTTATATTTAAGATGATTTTCTGAACAACAAGACAGTTTCCACTGTCCTTTACAGTTTCCATGGGTAAACTAGATCAAGCGTGTATAAATCATCAGTGATGTGCTGTTGTTTATCCGTGAACAGGTGACAGAGAATCATCACCATCATTATTTCCTTCAGAGAGAAACACTTCTGGCTATAAATGATCAAATCTACAGTGTAAATGACTCTAAATACACAGCATCTATTCATCTTCATCTCATTCAGCCCTGATCTTTGCCTTAGATGTTATTTCTGCCTTGAGGGTTTTTCATATCTCTAGAATATGAAGTGTTATGATGCATCTGACGTTTTATCAAACAGAAATAAATATTCTGGGATTTTCTTCAAGAAGAAAATAAAAAGCATTCAGTATCTCTTTATCAAAGATGATGACTGTCTTTCCGATCCTAAATCAAATTTAAAGTCTCTGAAGTGCAAACAATAAAATCATAGCCAACAAAGCATATAGAGGGACGCAGGGTTTTCCAGATGCTTACCAGATTGTCCTAAACGGCCTAATTTTCTTTAGAAAAAACACCATGAATGCCATGTCCCAGAAAGTGAATCTCCCTGCTGCAGTTGTAAAGTGTTCAGCGATTAGACATATAAATGTCACTATGATCACTGTCATTAAATACTCTGCCGATATTAAACAGTGTAATTCTTCTGGTCTCCTTAGAGTTCACAGTGACGCGGTACAGGTATTATTCATCTGTGCTTTCCTCCAGAGAGGTTTATGTATTCAGCGCAGGGTCAGGCGTCCCTGACAGTCAGATGATGTTTTATTGAGTTCAGGGGTTTGTCTGTTGACATGTCAATGCTGCTGCTGTGTTGACTTTCATTCTCACAAACAGCAGCATGGCAGAGAAGCCCATGAAGATAAAGAAAAACATCTATCAACAGCATGATAAAAAAGCAGCAACAACTGCAGCAACACAAGTGAGTTGTGTCGAATGCAGGTTTGTCCCACATGATTTTCACCATTTAACGTTGAACAGCAACTACAACTTCCAGTCTTGAACTCAAATATGTTTATAAGACTGTGGCACAAAATACTTGGAAGTATATTTGTATATGCATTTTGTTGCATGCAGTTAAATCGCAGGTCTGAGCCATCAGACATTCACCACATTGAGGCGTGTGGATCTCTGTGGTCCAGTCACAAGAACACACAATACACACAAGGAATCCCACAATCCCTTTGGGCTCTGGCCAGCAGTGACCCAACAAAACCTGATATACGAGAGAGAGAGAGAATACATGTATGTACATGTATGAATGTTTATTTTGCTGTTGTTGGTGGGCAAAGTAATGCCAAGCAGTGTGCTAAATCTGACAACAACTTTGAGGCGTCTTCAATTGGAAAAAAATATAAAAGCATAGAAATTAAAAAAAAAAAAAAAATCTAAGATGAAAATACTGCTTTCCATTTAAACATCCATTAAACCAGGATAAATTTACCTTAAAACCACAATTGCATTAAATAAAATACATCGCTCCTGAACTTAAAATAATTTTAATCATCCTGTACAAAATAAAACATACAAATATTTATCTTAAAATAGAATTAAAAACCCTTTAAAATGGGGTACATTTACTTCAAAAGCAACATTTTTTAAATGTAAATAATATAAAACATCCTTTAAAACAGACTAAGCAAACATTAAATGCAAAATTTCATTTAAAAAAATACACATAAAAATACTATAAATGTAAAATATAATTAAAAAGAAAATATTATTAAAAATATGTACAATAAAACACAAATGTGTATCTTAAAACAAATATGCAATCTTAAAATTATTTAAACAAGGATTAATTTACTTCAAAAGTGATATTGCATAATTAAAAAAAAATAATAATAAACCAGGCTTAAAATACTTCAAAAGCAAAAATTTATAATATATAAAAATATGTTATATATGTTTTAACATACCATAAATTAAAAAAAAAAATCACTGAACCAATTGAAAAATTTCATAAAATGAAATAATTATCAAATCTTAAAATAAGCCCCTTAAATTTGTTTTAAAAGCAAAACTGCATACATTACAATATACAAATATCAGTCTTAATAAACAACCTTTAAGACATGGCACATTTATTTTAAACACAAAAATAAAAAATCTCCCACCTGGACCTCTTCTAAAAGCTCCTGAACCAGACAGTACCTGAAGCAAATTCTCTAGAAGATGCAGGTAGAATATATTTTAAGGTAAGACAACTTTAAAAGTGTGAAGGAAAAACTCTAGAAAGCCTGTGGTGATGATTCCCTACTTGAGCTTCCTCCTTGAATGAAGAACTCAGTGAATTATTGCTGCAGTTCTTTAAAATGTCAAATTCCCTTGAAGCACCAGAATCTATTCATTCATATCTTTTGTCAATTTTGAGGTGTACCACTCTTAATTAGAAATGATTTTTCAAAAGCTCTCTAGGATGAGTGAAATATTTCAGCGTTCTCCACAGACAGAAAGAGACAGACAGACGGAGAGAGAGAGAGAGAGAGACAGCATGAGATGATATTACCAATGTGTGTGTGCTTGTGGGAGGTCATAAAATGACATGGAACTTTCAAAGCTCTGAGTTTCCATGGATACCGGAACTCGGAACGGCAGAGAGTGGCATTTTGGAATGAATGAGAGGAACGGTGGGACAGATAATAACAGCCTCGGACAATGAGGGGCAGAACCGAGAAACGCTTGCACAAAAGGACGACTTCACCTACACGCCACGGGACACGCGACCCTCCGCTGATCCTGAACACACACACATGCACACGCCTGTCTGAAACACAAGGACCTAAGTGAGAGCAACTCTTCAGATGAAAACATTCACAATTGAAGCATCGGAAATATCACAAATTAGAGAGTAATGGACATCTAGTTCAGAGTTTAGCTGTGCTATCTATCTATCTATCTATCTGTCTGTCTGTCTGTCCAACATCCTTCCATCTGTCCATCCATCTATGTCCATCCATCACTATCTGTCTGTCAGTCCATCCATCTGTCCATCTACCAGTCCTTCCATCTGTCCATCCATCTACCAATCTATTTGTCCATCCATCTCTGTCCATCCACCCGTCCAACTATCTATTTATCTGTCTGTCTTTCCATCTGTCTATCCATCCATCTATCTGTCTGTCTGCCCACCCATCCATCCATCCATCCATCTGTCTTTCCATCTACTGTATACATCTATCTATCTGTCCGCCCAACCATTCGTCCATCCTGAAACCATCTATCATCTATCTATCAACCATCTCTGTCCATATGTCCATCTATCCGTCCATCCATCCATCCATCTCTGTCCATGTCTATCTGTCCATCCATTCATCTATCGGTCCATGATCCATCCATCCATCTCTGTCCATCTGTCCTTCCATCCATCCGTCTGCCCATCGTTTATTCCTCATCCATCCATCCATCTATTATCCATATCATTCCATCCATCCATCTCTGTCCGTATGTCTATCTGTCCATCCATCCATCCATCCATTCATCTGTCCATGATCCATCCATCCATCCATCCATCTGTCCTTCCATCCATCTGTCTGCCCATCGTTCATCCATCCCTCATCCATCCATCCATTAATTATCCATATCTGTCCATCCATCCATCTGTCCATCCATCCGTCCGTCCATCCATCCATCCATCCATCTGTCCTTCCATCTATTCATCTATCTGTCCATACATCTGGCCAACCATCCGTCCTTCATCTATCCATCTATCCATCCATTCATCTCTGTTCATATGTCCGTCTGTCTGTCCATCCGTCCATCCATCCATCTGAAAATTGTGTAAGACTAGTAAACACAGTCAAGGTAATCTGCTTATTGCAATTGCAAAATGCATTTTTATAATCAACTGATTGTCATAATCCATTCTTGAATATGAGGCGTTTATTTTATGTTAATGTCTTTTGACACTTTAAAGAGACATCTAATTACACACAAACAAGAGCTGAATCCTGCTAATATTCTGATCAAACAGCTTGTCATGCATGACGTGATGGTTTTGAATTTTATATTTGATAAGATTTAGGATGAAGCTGAGATGATCCTGAAACTCAGGTGCTAAACATCTGTACGGAAGAGATAATCCCACACTAATTCCACATTCAAAACATACAATCCAAATCAAAGATTAAACCCGATCAGAGACACAAACACCCACCTGTGCATGAATACAAATCACACACAGACCAACACATTCAGATTCACACTTCATGCATGCATAATGCTGCTTATAAACTGTCAACCGACTCCACATTTCTGTCAAGTGGAAAAAAGTAACTGGATGGTCAGTAAATCTTACTTACAAAAAATGATCATGTAAAAAATAAATTCTGGCTCTTTTTTTACTAAAAAACCTTGACTAACAACATAAGTGGATTTCAGTAAAGAAATAAAAAGCTAAAAGTGACCACATGACCCTTTTAAAAGCAATTCAGGTTGCTGTTTTCTGTCAAGCCGCTTCTTTCAGGACTGACAGCGCTCAAGTGTGGACTCCATCAGTCACCGTACGCTCAATACTTAAGTTAACACACCACCAAGGAGACTAACCCGCCTGACATCTGAGAGCGCAACAGGGAGAGGAACAACAATAAATCTGAAAATCAGTTTGACACGGACCTTACAGTGAACAAGAAAAGCCATGAAACACCCTCCCAGACGTGTGTTTACAGGTTTACTGTCGCCCTAACAAGAGCGCGGGGCAATTACACAGGTGTGCTGGTCGCTGAACGGCTGGTGAGGCGCTTGATCGTGATGTATTGTGTGTTTAAGAAGTAACAGAAAGCTTCAACAACATGGAAATGAGTGAATTTATTTCTACCTGTAAGCTGTAACTTAACTATGCACCACAGATACAGGATTATACCAGTCATAGATATTAAGAAGACAAATCTGTCCCAATATTCAGATCAGAAACTCCTGTGTGAAGCAAGGTTTTATACGTTACATCATGACACAAGTGTTTGTGTCCCTGCTAAACCTCCCACAGTCACATCAACAACGTTCCTCTCATTCTCTTCTCCATCTCTTCTTTCTGTGCCGTTATGAATGTCCTCCGGCGCGGAGGAGAAATGAATTAAACATCAGAGTGTTTGTCAGAGGACGAGGTGTGTGTGAGTGCAAGAGAGACGGAAACCCGCAGGTAAGGTGCAAAGTCAAGTAAAAGCTCTTTCTACAGGGGTTTGAACACATAGCGTGAGTTTGACCTCTCTCATGCTCTCTCCTCTATCCGTCTTTCAACAAACGCTCCCTTCTATTTCACTTGCACTGCTTTCACCTGCTCTTTCAGAAGGGGAGAAGTAACTAGTGACACTTTTACAGATTAAACTAGATTCATAATAACGTAATTATTGCAAACTTTTTGTATTGCATATTTAAACAAACATTGTCCTCTTATCAAGTTTGTAGTGTAGTTAACCATATTTCAAATGCAGTTTCACTGCAGTTTAACTACTTAAAGAAAAGGAATAATTGAAATGAAAGACCCAAAAGCATGAGAGGCGTCTGATGGAGGAGAGAATGAAAGATTAAAGAGAGAGAGAGAGAGAGAGAGAAAAGCAGAGAGGAGTGTGGGACGGGTTTTCCTCCTCGGTGGAGTCATGCTGCTCTCTCCATGATGTTTTAGGCCAGGAAAACACCCACGTATACACACATATACACACACATGCAGAGAAACACAGCACGGATTATGCAATTTTCTGCCGCCCATGCATGCCGTAGGTTCCTCCCCTCCTCTGCAGCACCGGCAACAACAACAAAAACTGCAAAATCCGGATTTAACGCCAATTCCAGAGCCACCAAAGCACAGATGGGTGGAGAAGCTGAGTGAAAAGAGCTGTCAGGTGTTTATCATTGGACAAATGTTTTAAATGCAAATTAACTTACAGAGCCGTTGCTATGAAAGCCACTTTCTGTCGCAAGATAAAAAAAATAAAAAAGCCAACTCGGAATTCTACGTTTACATTTTGCAATTCTGACTTTTTTTTCTGAGAAGTCTACATCTTGCAATTGTTTTTTTCTCTGAATTCTAAATTTAAATCTCGCAATTCTGTTGTTTTAGAATTCTAAGTTTACCTTTTGCAATTCAGCTTTTTTTCTTAGAATTCTACATTTACATCTCCATATTTTTCTGAACATTTTAAGTTTTTCAATTTTCTTCCACAATTCTAAGTTTACAGCTCAAAATCCCCCCCCCATGTCTTGCACTTCTTTTTTTCAGAATTCTAAGTTTCTCTTGCAGTTCTGTTTTCTTCCTCAGAATTCAAAGTTTACATCTCGCAATTCTGTATATTTTTTTGATAATTCTAAGTTTACATCTCGCAATTCTATTTTCATCAGAAATCTAAGTTTACCTCTCGCAATTCAGTTTTATTTTAGAATTCTAAGTTTTACATCTTATAATTCTGTTTTTTTTCAGAATTCTAAGTTTACATCATGCAATTCTGAGTATTTTCAAAGTTCATGTCCTGAAATTTAGACTTTTTCTCAGAATTCTAAGTTTACCTCTTGCAATTTTGTGTTTTTTTTCCCTCTAAATTTTAAGTTAACATCTCACAATTGTTTTTATTTTTAGAATTCTAAGTTTACCTCTCACAATTTTGTTTTTTATTCTCAGAATTCTAAGTGTACATCTCACCATTTTTTTCTCTCTACAGAACAAAGCATAAAAAAGTTAATTGAAACTTTTTTTCTCGCAACAGAACAGAGATTTAAAAAAATATAAATAAACAATTGAAAAACCACTCTATATGTGAATAAGTAATAAAAACCCCAAACCTTTGACGATGAAAGCTGGTATGGCTCTGAAAGCATGTCACATACTTCTGCTCTTCATAATGCATTTCTGTCATCATATTCAAACAGCGTGTGTGAGGATCAGAGATATAAGTCATGGAGATTTTATCCTTTCTGATCTGCATAAGTCAGACATTGTCATGCGAGGAGTGTTCGAACCTCATCAATAATTCAAGAGACATTAACATCTGTAAAACAGCAATGAAAACAAACACGTCAGGATCCAAACATGTACTTGTTCAACACAATGATTCGCAATAGACCACAAACACACACAAACACAGATTCTCTTATGCTTAATATTTGATTAAATAGATTTATGAAAACTGAACACATAAAAATAAAACATAATTCAAAATAATAATAATAAAACCTATAGTATATACTGTAAATAAAACTAAAACACCACTGCGCATACACAGTGCAAAGACACCAGGAAACCCACTATAATTCACTGCTATCAAACCCTCCAAAGCACTTGAGATGACAGAAGATCAGCAGTGATTGTGCGAGGTCAACAGCACACGCTTCAGTCTAATCTCACAATACCCATCAATTAAAGACATCGGGTCAGATATCACACTCTTGATGATGGCGGTTTCATCTCTGTGAACAGCGTGAGATCCTTCCTGCTGATTCTGTTGTGCTTTCATAAAAATATTTTGTCTTTCTGACTGACATTTGCTTCTGCTATTGTTTACCTCCTGATGGATCTTTCTTCAGAAGATGTCAGTGTGTGTTTGTCAGCGACGCCCTTCTCCGGGTTTCACCCCATTAAGTCATGATTGAAATGATGACAGACCTGACACACGCTATTTATAATCCTAATGAGTCGCCTCACTCTCTCAGACGAGCTGAAGGCCTCACGCTCCTCGCACAACCTCCAAACACACGAGTATGAAGGTCCTGAACTTACAGCACGCACTCTAGAAATCAAGACCTCAACATCTGCTCCACACCTGCTTAATACAAAGATTAGCGGATTAATAAGGTTCATGATAATGAATTACCTATATGACTCTGAGAATGATTTCTGTGAAAGAGAAACCTGATCAAGTCAGAGGATACTAGTTCACTGTATAGTATACACTTTATAGTGTATACTAGGCTATATAGTGCATAATATGTAGATGTATAGAACTTGAAACCATCTGTAGCAGTGATCGGATGATCAGATCATTTCACTGATTTTATCAAAGAATTTTATTCAATAAAATGAAAAGATTTTTAAGCAATTTCATTCATTTGAATGTTAATGAATGGGGTCATCGGATGCCCATTTTCCACAAGTTGATATGATTCTTTAGGGTTTAAATGAAAAGTCTATAACATGCTTTGGTTAAAATTTCTCAATGGTAGTGTAAAAAACACCTTTTCTCCCTTGCCAAAATCAGCTCTGCAAAAATCATCCTGTTCTAGTCGATGTTGCTTTAAATGTTAATGAGCTTTGCTTGCCCCGCCCCTCTCTTCTCTCTGTGGAGTGACGAACCTGTTTACTTTAGCTACATTTAGCCGCGTTTAGCCACTAAACTTGCAATTGCAAAGATTCATAAAAAAAAAAAAAAAAAACGTTATACTCATATCTGCTTTAGGTGAAGCTGGATCATAGACAGATATTATGTAGATTGGGAGGCGCATTCCCTTCACAAACAAACATAATCCACCGCATCTTTAGCGATTCAGATGTTTGGAGTAAATGACGACCACTATGTTCATTATTACATCCGACAACACAACACCTCGCTTAGGAGCCATTCTTGTCTACGTCCCTGTTCCGGCATCGAAACAATGGTGATCGGACTGCTACTGCTCATTTAAGGCGGGTCTAAGGTAAGACGGCAGTGTCAGTCAACTATTGTGGGAGTTGCCTCTGTGGGTGTGTTGTCACACAGACAAGATGCTAAGAATAGCCTGATTTGAAAAAGGGGAAATTATTTTTACAGATTAAATAATTTTAATTAAAATGTTTATCATTATAGGGTGGCTGTGTACACACACTGCCAACACACATTATTAAAATGCAAAGACAAAGACAAACTATGATTCGTTACAATCATTTGTCATATGGTGGAACCAAAATTAATGATTAAGCTATATTAAATAATTTCATAAAAATTTTAAATGAAATATTTTGTATTCTTAATCCATTTTTGTTGTGATATACATTAATTCATTACATTTCATGCAAGCTGTTTGGCATCAAAAAAAAAAAAAAGAACTTTTCACACATCTTAAAAAACCCGCCCCCTAAAGACACATAGGCCAATCAGACATCAGCAATCCCAACCATGCAAGATGATTGACAAGAAGCTTTTCCCAATTATGATTGGCTAGCATGCACATAGATTCTTATTTTCTAAACCTTATTTTTTTCCATCAAAAGGACTGCATGAGACAAAAAATGAAACAAATTGGCAGGCATCCCAACACTTCTGAACAGCTTAGACGGTTGAAAAGCTAAAGAATCCCAATACAAAACAACAACATGGTGTTTTCATTTCAAAAGTAGCTTGGTATCGCTAAAGTTAGTCTGAAAACAGCTGAGCATCTGAAAATGTAGTTTCACTCTGGTGAAATCTACAGTGGGGTTATTATTTACACACACGCTCGCTTTGGAGACAGTTCTAAAGCGCTCAGCTCACCTTTGACCCGATCTTAACACCCCATTATAAACAAACAGCTCCAAACTCTCCCTAACTAAGGCTTCTCCGTTCACATCTGCATCTGACATCAAACCGCACGGCATCAGACGCTGCAAACTCTCTCAGGACGACTCCTCGTGTGGCGAATGCACCGCCATTAAAGCGCTCCGTGTTTCTGATCAATTATTTACGTCGCCAGTGTCCCCGTACAGTGTTGTCACTATACGCAGAACATCAAAGAGCATCGACGCGACTCGCTTCTCTTCCTGATGAGCTCGCGGTTTTGATAAAACATTCCGTTGAGGTATCAAACGCTTGCGCGCTCAAAGAGTTCAAAAATTCGACATGAAGTGTGACACGCACACCGCATCTGATTTAAAACGCTGTTTTGTGGTTTCCCCAGCTAAATAAAGACGTGACGCATACATTTACCTGCGTGACCCTTGTGGAATCTTACTGATTTGAGCTGTTGAACGACGCGGCGGGAAGTTCGTCTTTGTTTTTGTAAACAGGGAATATATATGCGCATTATATCTGAGAGAAAAGCAACATTGTTTCTTTTATCCAAGCGGAGTCAACAATGGAATGCTATACTCCAATATAAATGTTTTACTAGAGAGAATGAACTTGAGTTTTCCAAACTCGTACTAGCGAATGATTTCTGAAGGATCATATGACACTGAAGACTGGAGTAATGATGCTGAAAAATCAGCTGTGATCACAGAAATAAATTGCATTTCACAATATAATTAAATAGAAAATAGTTATTTTAAATAGAAAAAATATTTAACATTATTGCTGTTTTTACTGTAGCCTATAATTGTTCAGATAAATGCAAGTTTGGAAAGCACAAGTATGGAAGAACGTTTCCGCCACTGAATATTTTTTTTTTTTTAAAGGCAATTGCAGCTTTTTATCTCGCAATTATGACTTTTTTTTCTCAGAATTGTGAGATATAAACTTGCAGTTCTGACAATTTTTCACAGAATTGTGTGATATAAACTCACAATTGCAATACTTTTTTTCCCCAACAGAATTGCAACTTTATATCTCACAATTATGAGTTTTTTCTGGCAATTGATCCACTTCAAATGTTGACTACCAGTTTATATCTTGCAATTGTAACTTTTTTCTCAGAGCTGCGACTATATATCTTCTAATTGTGACTATTTCCCTCAGATGTGCTAGTTTTTATCTTGCAATTGTGACTTTTTTCTCAGAATTGCGACTTTATATCTTGTAATTGTGACTTTCTTCCTCAGAATTGCAAGTTTGTATCTCACAATTGTAACTTTTTTCTGAGTTGCGACTATATACAGTAGTCAACATTTGAAGTGGATCAAAAAAGTTCATCAAAGTTCATCCTAAGACGAGAATGGGTATTGTTTTGGTTTTAGGACAACTTTGATTAAAGGTTTTGATCCACTTCAAATGTTGACTACCAGTGTTGGGGGTAACGCATTACAAGTAATGCAAGTTACGTAATATTATTACTTTTTCCAAGTAACTAGTAAAGTAACACATTACTTTTTAATTGACAAGAAAATATCTGAGTTATTTTTTTTCAAATAAGTAACGCCAGTTACTTTTCCCCTCATTTATTGATTAAAAGCTCTCCTGTCCCCATGTTGAGAGAAATCGGGAGTAAGATGTTAGTTCTAGAATAAATGTGAACATGCATTAATTCATCTCACTTACAAAAAACAGATTCAGTAATCCTCAAAATTAATAAAAACTGTGAAATTAGTTACTTTTTTTAGGGAGTAACTCAATATTGTAATGCATTACTTTTAAAAGTAACTTTCCTCAACACTGTTGACTACTGTTTATCTTGTAATTGTGACTTTTTCCCTCAGATTTGCTAGTTCATATCTCGCAGTTGTGACTTTTTACCAGAACTGACTTTACCTCTCGCAATTGTGACATTTTTCCTTAGAATTACAAATTTATATCTCACAATTGTGACTTTTTTTTCTCAGAATTATGAGTTCATATCTTACAATTGTAACTTCTTTCTCAGAATTCCGACTAAATATCTCGTAATTGTGATTTTCTTTGGAAGAATTTGCAAATTTATATCTCCAATTGAGACTTTTTTTCTCAGAATTATGAGTTTATATCTCGCAACTGTAACTTTTTCTCAGAGTTGTGACTACATATATCTCGTAATTGTGACTTTTTCCCTCAGATTTGCTAAGTTATCTCTCGCAATTGTGACATTTTTCCTCCGAATTTTAAGTTTATATCTCGCAATTGTGACTTTTTTCACAAAAATACGAGTTTATATCTCACAATTGTGACATTTTTCCTTAGAATTACAAATTTATATCTCACAATTGTGATTTTTTTTCTCAGAATTATGAGTTCATATCTTACAATTGTAACTTCTTTCTCAGAATTCCGACTAAATATCTCGTAATTGTGATTTTCTTAGGCAGAATTTGCAAGTTCATATCTCCAATTGTGACTTTTTTTCTCAGAATTGAGTTTATATCTCGAAATTGTGACTTTTTTTCTCAGAATTTTGAGTGTATATCTTGCAATTGTGATTTTCCTCCACGGAATTTGAGCTTTTATCTCCAATTGTGACTTTTTTTCTCAGAAATGTGACTTTATATCTCACAATGGTGACTTGTTCTCAGAATTGTAACTTTCTTCCTCAGAATTTGAGTTTTTATTTCGCAACTGTAACGATTTTCCTCAGAATTTCATCTCGCAATTGTGACTTTTTTGCCAGAATTGTGACTTTATCTCTCGCAATTGTGACATTTTTCCTAAGAATTACGAGGTTATATCTTGCAATTGTAATTTTTTTCTCAAAATTGCAACTATACATCTCGTAATTGTAACTTTCTTCTTCAGAATTTGAGTTTATACTTTGCAACTGTAACAATTTTCCTCAGAATTGTGAGTTTATAGCTCACAATTGTGACTTTATTTCTCAAAATTGTGACTTTATATCTCGCTATTGTGATTTTTTCCTTAGAATTTGTGCGTTTATATCTCACCACTGTGACTTTTTTTCAGGATTCTGACTGTATAACTTACTGAACCCAATAAGAAATAAATGAAGAACTAAACAGCCGCTGATTGTTTCTGACTATTTACTGTTAATAAATTGTATAATATGCTCATTTTAAAGGCAAAACACAAAAACTACACAATCTCAAAACTGAGTTATGACTGACTATATGACTATAATTGGGCTTCTTAAACTCTGATCTGGATTGATAAAACAGAACGTAAGTCTAAATAAAGTCTAAACAAATCTTATTTATTTAGAATTACATATTATATTACCATATTTACCTTTGTTAAATACATTTATCTTATTTTTTACTTTTTTAAGAATTGAGATACTTATTGTTTTTTGTGACAGCATAATATTGATTGTATTTACTTTTTGTTATAATATTTTAAATTACTTTTTTATTTTCTATTGGCTGGAAAAAAAAAAAAAAAACATTTAAACAGGCCAATTTAAACTAAATACCACAAATAAAACTATAAAATACCATAATTTATATTACTAAAGATAGTCAATAACAGCATTTTTTTTATGTTCATTTTACTTACTACTTCATAAGACATTAGTTTGTAGGTGTTTTAGGGGAGTTTGTCTGATTATTGCAGCGATCTGTAGGTAGTTTTGGTAGCAAAAATCAAAGAGACAAAAACATGAGTGAAGCGAATGACACTTTTCGTTTCTGGCATCTTCTCATCTGGTGTTGTTACCGTGGTAAACAGCTGCAGCCAGCAGGAAATAATAGAGTATGAAAATGAGATGCACTGTTCAAACAAGCAATAAACAACACAAAAGGGCTGAACATGAAGAAAGCGTTAAAGGCTCCCGCTCTGCCCTTTACTGTCCCGCTCTGAAGGTGTCGTCCCACCGTTAACATTTCATAATCCCCCTGGTTCCTCAATAACGCAGTGCAGCGACTGGTGCTGTAAATCACAGGCTGGTCCAGGGTCAGTCAGCGGAGGTGATTGTGTTCGGTCTCCACAGGCCTTGACTGAGATCTCATGAAACTCATTCTCAATATCGCCGTGACCGAAGCACGCAAAGATCCTCCTGTTTTCTCTTCATTACACGAGAAGGTTGTGGAACGGTGACGCTACCTCCTATAAAATAAGCACACACATACGGCGAACGAAATCTCCTCAGCGTCATGTTTTGATGGGAATGTCATAGAGATTGCGAGAGAAAACATAAAACTATGGCGAGAAACACAGTTGCAAAGCTTTCGAATGCTCAATTTGATATTTAAAGTGACAGCACACCAAAAATTTTATTTATTTTGTTTTATGTTAATAAATGTTTGAAGGATCATGTAACACTGAAGACTGGAGTAATGATGCTGAAAAATCAGCTATTCATCACAGGAATAAATTACATTTTACAATATATTCACATAGAAAACAGCTATTTTAAATAATAATAATATTTCACAATTTTACAGTTTTTACTGTATTTTTAAATCAAATTAATGCAACCTTGGTGTGCAGAAGACCACAAACTGTGGGTCTGTTTCTCATACTTTTATGATGCTTTTTGTCTATTTCAGAGCTCGTCACCATCCCTTTTTTATTTTATATTATTTTATTTTATTTTCAAAAAGGGATGCAGCAAGAATGTTGCACACAAAAAAACTCAAATCTCATTCTCTCTCCACCAGGCATTTTTATGCATTGCGAGTGGTTGAGACGCAGATGCAATCTTCCCACCGCTGAGATGTGGCGATGATATCTGAGCTAGGTCACATTCCCCTTCAGGCGCAATCCATTTTCCCTCCAAAAGGCAAACGCGGTGCGTCGTGGGACGGCGCGCGTGAAGCGCTGCATTAGAGGAGTTCAGGAGGCGCAGCGACTCTCGTCCCTCGCGAGGTTTGCGTCTTTCAGGAAATTACCCAGCAATATGCTGCATAAACGCTGAGGCGCGTCAGTGTTTCCCGCATCATGACGGAGGCTCGGGCTTCAGATGTGATCTTTACGCTCGGATGTGTCGGCCTGCTGAGACGCTGTCAGAGGAAACCGCCCGTCTCTCTCTGTCTCTGGAGTCCCGCTGTGTGTTTCTGATCTGAGGGTGGGCTGGCGCTCGTGAATAAGACAACAGATTCAGCTCAGCATAAGGTGTGAGAAAACTGTGATGCATCATTTCCACAGTGTCAGCAGAGAAAAGCCTTGTGGGTTTTCCTCTCCTTCCCTCTCACTGTCTGTCTGTGAGTGTTGCTGAACTAAACAGCTTTTAAAACTACTAAAGGTGACACCATTTGAAGTAGTTACAATATTAGAAGAATAATATTGTACTTCTAAAAGCAGCTAATAAAGTATTAATCAACATATCTATCTATCGCTCTGTCGATCGCTCTATCGTTCTATCAATCGCTCTACCAATTGTTCTATTGAACGCTCTATCGTTCTATCGCTCTTTAATTTGATTGTTCTGTTGTTCTCTATAGTTCTATATATCACTCTACTATTCTATTGCACTACCATTCTGTCGCTCTATCATTCTATCGTTCTATATATCACTCTATTGTTCTATCTATGGCTCTTTTGTTCCATCTACTGTTCTATTGCACTACTATACTGTCGTTCTCTCATTCTATTTATCGCTCTGTCATTCTTTTGTTCTATCTGTCATTCTATTATCGATATATTGTTCTATCATTCTATCTATCTATCGCTCTATCATTCTATTGAATGCTCTATTGTTCTCACTATTGCTCTATCATTCTATTGTTCTGTCGTTCTATATATTACTCTACTGTTCTATCTACTGTTCTATTGCACTACCATTCTGTCGCTCTATCTTTCAATTTATCGCTCTGTCATTCTTTCGTTGTCATTCTATTATCAATCTATCATTCTATCATTCTATCTATTGCTTTATCTATCATTCTATTGAACGCTGTATTGTTCTCACTATCGCTCTATCATTCTATCGTTCTTTATATCACTCTATTGTTCTATCTACTGTTCTATTGCACTACCATTCTGTCACTCTATCATTCTATTTATCACTCTGTCATTCTTTCGTTCTATCTGTTGTTCTATTATCGCTCTATTGTTCTATCGCTCTATCATTATATTGATCACTATCATTCTCACTATCACTGTCGCTCTAGCATTCTATTGTTCTATCTATCGCTCTATCATTCTAGTGTTCTATTGTTCTATATATCGCTCTACTGTTTTATCTATCGTTCAATTTTTGCTCTATCGTTCTATATCACTATTGTCATTCTATCTATCGCTCTACATTTTGCTCTATCATTCTATCACTCTATCATTCTTTTGTTCTATCTGTCATTCTTATTTATTCATATTTATTGCTTTATTGTTCTATCGCTTTATCAGTGTATCACTATCTATCGCTCTACCATTTTATTGCTCTATCGTTCTATCTATTGCTCTACTACTATTTTATCTAACACTCTATTCTTTCATTCTCTGTTGTTCTGTATGTTGTTCTATCTATTGCTCTGTTGTTTTATCTATCGTTCTATCTACCGCTCTATCATTCTAGCTGCCACTCTATCGTTCTATCACTCTATAATTCTATCTATCATTCTATTGTTCTATATATCACTCTATTATATCGCGCTACCAATCTATTCTATATCTCTATCATTCTATTTATTTATCGCTCTATCATTCTTTCGTTCTATTTAAAGCTTTATCGCTCTATCATTCAATCTATCGGTCTATCTTTTGCTCTATCATTCTACCACTCTATTGTTCTATTGTTCTAGCTGTCATTCTATGTATAACTCTATCGTTCTGTCTATCACTATCTATCGCTCTATCGTTGAATCTATTGCTTTACTACTACTTTATCTATCACTATTGTTCTTTCACTTTCGTTTCACTTTGTTCTATCTGTTCTATGTTGTTCTATCGCTCTCTCATTCTATTGTTCATTCTATTGCTCTATCATTCTATCTGTCACTCTCATTCTATCTATTGCTATATCATTCTTTCATTCTATCTATTGCTCTATTACTCTGTCGTTCTATCTATCGTTCTATCTATCCATCTATCTATCTGTCTGTCTGTCTGTCTGTCTGTCTGTCTATCTATCTATCTATCTATCGGTCTTGGATATCTATCTATCCATCTATCTATCCATCCATCTATCTATCCATCTATCCATCCATCTATCCATCTATCTATCTATCCATCCATCTATCCATCTATCTATCTATCTATCTGTCTGTCTGTCTGTCTATCTGTCTGTCTGTCTGTCTATCTATCCATCCATCCTATACGTTGGTCTCAGTCTCTTTTTTGACTCTGTCAGTTTTCTGTCTTCATGTTTCCACTTTTATCATCTGCCATCGACTCTCACGTTGAACAGCGATTAGCACTCAAGTTTTATCAGGCTGGAAAGAGCTTTGACGTCACGAATGAGCTTTCAGACAGACAGTCAGTCCATTTACTGACTGCTACCTTTATAAAGAGACACGTATCGTCTATGGATCTGTTTAAAAAGAGACAGATGTTCAAATGGACAGACTGGTGATATAAGATTTACACAACAGGCCTAAAAGAATGAGGAGAGACTGTAAGTGATGAACTACACAGATCTGTGTCACTTTCTGACAAGACAGACTCTGTTTCTCTCTTTCTTTTTTCCTGAGTTCATACTTCACTACAGACTTCATACTGAATTGAGATCTACGGTGCTTCTTTCGATAAAAACACACACAGGACAAGCAATCAAAAGACGCCTGTGCTAAACTTACTCTAGCTCATACCTTCAGCATCACATGGTTGAGGGGAGCAAAACTAAACAGTGAGAGTGAAAAACGGACACAAGCATTATGAAGACAGAGAGGTCACATGACTGTCCGATGAAGGTCAAGCGTGTAACGGATGTCTTTCTGCTGGCGCATTGGCAGATAATGGTCTTTTTCTCCGCGTTTCTTCAGCTGATTCACTCACACACACACTCTCGGATACGCTATTGATCACGCCGCATGTCACCGACTCTAAGAACCACAGATAAATCCTCCCTTCGCTGCTGAAATATCGTGTTTACCCACAAACGCCTGTTTCAGAGCCAGATCTTGGATGCCCAAAGGAAGAAACATCATAAATGAGATCTCAACAACACCTCGATCATTCGTCTTAGAGTAAACAGGGAACAAATGGAGACTCCTGTCTGCTTCTTCTCAGAAAGAGCACAGTAATCAGCTCTAGAGTTTCAGAGGAGATCTCAATGTCTCAAAATCTGCTCAGATTTGACAAGACATCGAAATCTGCAATCAAAAGACTCAATATGAACTTATTTGTCATCGAATGATCTGAGCTGCTCCACATTCATTTTACAGTATTATTTATTTCATTTTCATATTAGCAACTATGAGCAATGAATAACTTAAAAAATAATAAAATTCTCATTTTAATATTTTATATTTTTGTTTTGTTTTATATAAACAAAAAATTTCAGAAAATAAATTAAAAATACAGACCGTAAAATAAATGAACTATTATTAAATTAATAATTTAACACCTCAGCAACATGTGAGACAAAGTTGATAATTACTGTAAATAAAACATAACTGAGATTAAACCATTAAATCTCCTGAGCTATATGAATATGAATATTAAATAAAATTCTCATTTTAATATTTTATTTTTCTTTTATCTCTCTTTAATATAAACAAATCCAAAAAAGTAAAATAGAAATAACAAACAAAAATAAAATAATACTAATTAAAAAAAAATAAATATGAATAACAAAAAATAAAATTAAATATATAAAATATAAAACAAAAAATTTAAAAGAGTAAAAAAAATACAAATTTAAATACATTTTTTTTTCTATTTTATTAACATCGGAGACAGATACTGTAAATAAAATATAAACAGAATAAACCATTAAATCTTCTGAGCACTTATTTTTCTTTCATCTTTATTTTATATAAATAAATTCAATATAGAAAAAAAAATACAAATAACACAAAAATACATTAATAAAACATACAAAATAAATAATACAAACTACTATATTTTTTAAACAATAAAATTACAAATTTAAATAATTGTTTTATTTTATTAACATCAAAGTTGATATTTACTGTAAATGAAATATAAGTGAGAAAGAGTTAATCTTCTGAGTAATAAATAAGCACATTTTTAATAAAATGATCATTTAAATATTTTATTTAACAAATAAAATACAAATAACACAAAATAAATACAAAAATGATACATAAAATAAAAATTATTTTAATATTTTTATTTTATTTTTATTTTTAATCTAAAATAAAAAAATATAACTGAAAACATTTTTAATAAAATTATCATTTTAATATTTTTAAACAAACAAACTTTTAAATATTTTGTACATTTAATCAATGTAAACTTTTTTTAATTTTAAACATTTAATTAAATACCTGAGCAACATCTGGGACTCGTAAGATGATCCCTACTATAAATGCAATATAACGGAGAACCACTAAATCATCTGAGCAACCTCTAAGCGATCAGATGCTCCTCTGAGATGCCTGTTCTCCAGACAGAGGTGAACTGGATTAAAGCGAGCTGTAAATGAGCAGGCGATGTGAAGACGTCAGTCAGTGTACGGGTTTATTGGTTCAGGACTTTGATTGGTTTCTGCAGGAATGAGTCCAGCGGGACGACTCTTATAGCGGCAGATTAAGTACAGTCAATGACTAAACGCTGCTGAAATCACAGCAAACCATCAGAGAACGAGGCTCAGCACCAGATTAGCGCACACCTGCTCGCTGAGGGACAGATGAACCGCCAACTCAAAAACTCAAAACACAAAGACACGCTGCCAAACGACTAATTAGCAAACAATAGGCGGATGACAGACGCTTCTCCAGCAGCACTGCAGATACCTGCGTTATTTCTATTAGCGCTGAATCAGATTTTCTCAAAGCTCTTCAGAGATCAGAGACCTCTGACATTCATGAAATCATATTCAGACACAATGATTTCACCGACGCTCGCTGAATATAATCAGGATCTGTAACTGCAGGAAGGTAAAGCTGCCAATCAAATGCATTGATTCATCAGTCAATCATCAAATCAAACAAGCATTCATACATTAATTACAGTTTTTCTCAGTCGCTTTGGTGCATTTCTCACAACACTATTTACATTTGCACAACAGTTAATGCATTTCTCAAAACAATTAGTACAAACTGCAAAACCTAGTTGATAACCTGCAAAAGCGTGTCACTTGCTCAAAATGGATAGCTCATTCCTCAAAAGCAAGTATTCATGTCAATGAAAGTGTCAGTGTCATCAAGATGAAAAGTCCTGACACCATTGTTTATGAACAAGATAGTCAAATGGCTTTGTCATGTTTTCATTATGACAGTTTACTCTGTAAATTTTTTCCTATGCAAAAAAGTCAGATTTTGGTGAAACTTCCTGAAAATGCTCAAGACAGCACTATATACTATTTGCACAGCCATTTGAAAACTACAGTAAAGCTAGACATTACTGTATTTAGTGAGGTATCTGAGTACAAGACACTGAATATGTATGTTTCACATTTTTACTGCATATGCTCTTTGCAATTCTAATTTATTCAAAGCATTGTGCAAACGAATAAATACACCCTTATTTACAACAAACATAAACTACCTTTGGGTAGAGCTGTGCACAATTGTAAACAATATTGCAGTACATATTGGAACTGAACCTACAACATACATAGGTCTGTAAATCATTCATGCACATTTGCAGAAATTGTTCAATTTAGAAGACATTTTCAGGAAAAAAAAGATTTAAAATTTTTTATAAAATTTGCTTGACAGATTTTGACAACTAGTTCAACATTTTTGTATGTAATGACTCAAGCAATGAAATGAGGACTATTAGTTTTATATGGAATGACTATTCAGCATTCACAAGTTTAGTTAATTTTGACTGACATGACATAAGCATATGATAATGTTATAAAACAGCAGAGAGTTGTATGAAAGCAATTGATGCATGTCCAAAAGCATTTGCAATTTGTTGGAAGGAATGAGAAACTGCTACTATGATGTGCACAAATGACTAAATGTTGTGGAGGTTGAAGTAAATGTTGTGCAAATGTAAATAGTGTTGTGAGAAATGCACCAAAGCGACTGAGAAAAACTGTAAACAGACGATCAATCAATCACCAACAAACCAGATATAAACCAATTAAATGACCGATCAACCAATCAGTTAGACCACCCATCAAACACCAACTTACCATCCATTCATTTATTAACAACAAATCAATCAATCAACCAACCAAACAATAAATTAATGTATGGACTAAACACATATTATTATTATTATTATTATACTAAATTTATAATACTGCCATTAAAAATTAATAAAAATAAATAATTAACATTCATTCATTAAAAAGAAAAAAAACATTGTATTTCAATATTCATAAACAAAATATCTGTATTAAATAATGAATAAATAAATGAACACAAATACTGATTATATTAAATTTCAAATTATTATTACATCATATTGTATTACAAAACAAATACTAATAATATACTATACTATAATACTATTAAATCAACCATAAAATAAATAAACTAACTAATAATATTAATAATAATAATAATAATAATATTTACTGTAATAACAGCTGTAATTCTAATACTGCTATTAATTTCCATTAAATGTTACAATTATTATAAAATAATTAATATTATTATCAAAATTATTAATATCACTACTGATATTAATTGTTATTGTATTAATGCTAACAGTGCTATTCACAATGAACTATTAATATATAAAATAACATTTAAATAAATGTTTATATTTTATTACATTTAATACAATAAAATACAATAAAATCTATTAAAATTAATTTATGTAATGTTTAATACATGTAATAAAATATCAATGCTACTGCATTAATAGTAATATTAATATTAATAATAATATTACAATAACAATATTAATAAAATAATATTAAAATAAACTAAAAAGTGCATAATATTAACAGCAATGAAAAAAATATTGAATAATAATCAATATTAACATCAATATCACAACTGTTATTAATTGTTATTGTATTAATGCTAACATTTCTATTAATATTGATAAAGTATTAAAATATTAAAAACATTTAAATAAATGTAATACAATTTAATAAATTCTATTAAGATTGCATGGACATTAATATGAATAGCAATATGAAAATGAAACTAATTTAATTATATTAATAGCAATTAAATGATATTAATAACAATGAAAAAAATAATATTGAAAGCTATATCACAATTGTTATTGTATTAAAACTAATACTGCTGTTAATATTAATAGAATAATAATAAAAAATAAAGAGTGGATGAATATTGATATTAATACCAATATTAAAATGGATATAAGCTGACTATATTAATAGCAATTAAATTATATTAATATGAATATCACAATTGTTATTGTTACTATATTAATACTAATATTGCTATTCATATTAATAAAATAATATTACTACAAAATAAAGAATGAACGAAGATTAATACTACTATTAATAGCAATATAAATGTTGACATTGATCATTTTGTAATAATATGAATATTTATACTAACATAACAATTAAAATAAAATTAATATAGCTACTACTGAATTAAAGAATACTAATATCAACATTAATATTAATGTTAATGTTGTTGCTAAGTTGGTCACACTTTACAATAAGCATTTTTAATCTTAGTTCATGTAATTTCAGCATTTGCTAATGCATTATTAAAATCTAAATTTGTGTTTTTTCTTAACATTACTTAATGCACTATGAACCAACATTAACAAACAATGAACGACTATATTTTTATTAACTAACATTA